>NW_025967657.1:0-7108 GCF_021869965.1 Rhincodon typus | reverse complement strand
CTGCACCTTGTTGTCTCGGATTCTCCAGCATCTGCAGTTCCTACTATCTCTCTTTCTCATGTCAATCCTGTTTTAAAAAGCCCAAAAATAGAAAGACACAGGTGAAATGTTGCTCAAGCACAGCGAATGTTGGAGAAACTTAGCAGGTCTGGCAGTACATGGGAAAAGAGAAACAGAGTCAAACTTTCAACACCCTTCTCCAGAATTTACTCTTCTCTCCACAGACGGTGTCAAATCAGCTGAATTTCCCTGGCATTTTCTGTGCTTGCTTCCAATTTCCAGCATCCACAGTAGTTAGCTTTTCTTTGACAGGTTTCATTTCGAAAGCATATTGTGAAATTGGAGTTAGCTGAAGGGCAGAGAGGTTACTTTTTAGAACTAGAAACCAGAAAAACGGGTGTTGTGAGGCACTTTCCCAAAACCTCGCCCAGTACAGGCATTGCGTGCAAGAATGCCAAGCTTGCTACGTGAGTTCTCAAGCTTTCTGCCTCAATCACAAGTATGTTCAGGTGGGAAGGATTTGAGTACGTACCAGAATGAGGAAGCTGTTGATTTTTAACCTTGACATTGTGGACCTGCATTTTATTAAGAATGGAGCCAGCCGATGCCTTGTATTCATGTAATATTGTGCCACAGTTTAAGCAATCAGCTCCCACTCTTATCCCAAATGTTAGGTTCCTAAATTCACCAGCATTCTCTACATAAAGCACCAACTATAGCAACAGTATATTGCATTTGTATTGCACCTCTAAGGTGCTTCATAGAAAAACATACAAACAAAAATCAACGCTGAGTCACATAAGAACGCATTTGGACCAAACACTTGGTCAAAGAGTTAACACCTTAGGAAAATCTTCTAGAAATAAATGTAGGCGGAAAGATTTAGGTTAGAGCCGGGAGGTTATTTACAAGTGAAGCTGATTTGGTTTGTTACCAATGAAAAAGGTTCTCTGGCTGGCAACAACAAGCTGGTTGGTTGTGAGTTTGCTGAATAGCTTTGGCTGTGAGCTTTGTCAGATCAGAAAAGAAACCAGCAGATCTACAGCAGCCAAAATCTCCCTCTCTACAGCAAGCTATTTTACACCGGAAGAAAACCAACTTATCTTTCCTTCAGCAGGTGCTGTAAGTAGTGAATTACAGAGTTTACTGTCTAAGCACCAGGCAGAGCTAAGTTTTTGGGAAAGAAAAATCTCAAGAAGCTTACACCTCCTGTTTTCATGTGCCTTCTATTTACCTTAATGAAATGCGCAGAGCTCTGGATATCAATCATTAGTAGCCTCGCCCAACTCAAACATCTAGCCACCAGCTTGTAGCATAATGGAAGGAAGGGAGCCAATGAACAAAACCGCAAATGTGAAATAAAATAGAAATGATCAAATTGTCACTTAGAAATCAATTAGAGTTTATAGATCATATAATTGCAAACAGCACCAGGGACCCGGGTTCCATTCCAACCTTGGGCAACTGTCTGTGTGGAGTTTGCACATTCTCCCCATGTCTGCGTGGATTTCTGCTGACTGTTCCTGTTTCCTCACACAGTCCAAAGATGTACACATTAGGTGGATTGGCCATGCTAAATTGCCCACAGTGTTCAGGGATGTGTAGGTTAGGTGTGTGAGACATGTGAAATGCAGATTTACAGGGATAGTGTAGGGGGATGGGTCTGGGTGGGATGCTCTTTGGAGTGTCAGTGTGGACTTGTTGGTCTGAATGGCCTGTTTCCACACTGTAGAAATTATATGGATTTTCTTTGAACATGGAGTTGTACAAGGTGACATCAATCCAAGAGGGTCCTTCAGCTCATCTGACCTCAGCTTTTCCAAAATGACAAAGCTACATTCCTTTAAGTTGTATCTTAATGCAAACAACATCTTGCCATTTCAGGGTCTGACTCCACTCTGTTCAAAGTAACAGATTGTAGATTGTCTCTGGCCATGAAGATAGGACAAGTGGCTAGATTCATCTGCTCCATAGGTTTGCCTCAGGATAAAGTTGAGTTGGTTCTTAGAACAGGGAAAGGAGGGGTGGAATATCATCAAACTTTCCCTCA
The DNA here is from genome assembly GCF_021869965.1 of Rhincodon typus. Taxonomy (NCBI): domain Eukaryota; kingdom Metazoa; phylum Chordata; class Chondrichthyes; order Orectolobiformes; family Rhincodontidae; genus Rhincodon; species Rhincodon typus. The sequence continues at coordinate 5,058 of NW_025967657.1, read as the reverse complement.
AATTAGCCTGAGCGCCGCCTATATGAGATTCTAGCATGATATTTTTACAGAACAAGGAAAGATTGTCCACGCTGTTAGTTAGCCTCTGGCTTCATGGTACGTTGCACATAATTTGCGATGTAAAAAATGGCTTACATTCTAATTGTTTTGTTTTCCAAGTAGGTGGATCTACAGACTCTAATATCATCAGTTTCAGCAATGCATAGTATGAGAGAACTTTAAATACCAAGCATTAACATAAAAGCTTACATTGTCTCTGTAACTGGCTTGACTGTACAGATATAGTCAAATCCATTTTGTCCAGTTAACAGATTTTGCTTTCAGGACTTTTATTTACTTTTTAAAAAAGTTTGAAAATCCATAGGTGATTTGAATCTCATCCAGAAGTCCTTGTCGAAATCAAATAAAATGTTTTGTTATGCAAAGAAAACTGGTTTAATATTGGTTGTTCAACAACCTTACTCCACCAAAGAGTTGTTTTATGGTTGCCAACATTTTGCATAAGTGCAACTAAATTAAAAGCAGGGAAAAAGGTATTGCAGAGCACTTTTAACTGCTGAAAAAGTAGCTAACATGCAGCATATGTGTCAACTACTGAAGCTGAAAACATTGGTCAGTACTGACACATCCATTCAGTATTGGCATGATGCCAACTGAAAATGGTAGGCCAAAACCACTTGTTTATTTGTTCAATCAGATTAGCTATTAATAATATGAAAATAAATAACAGCCTATAAACGTAGAACAACAATGAGCAATGTTATTGTATGAATGCTAATGTACAAATACTTCATTCCACCCGGTGCTATTTTAATGGTAATGATAAAATAGACTTGTGCCTCTAGCATAATAGTTTTTGATGTACATAAATTAAGCACTCATAATAAGATCATAAAGAGTAATTTCTAGTGCACATGTTCACACTCTATTGGTGTTAGAACAAACCCACTTTGAAACATGTACTTGAAGTACAAATCCAGTACGAAAGCCCAAAGTGATCCACAAGTTAAAGTGTTAACTGCAGTTAACCTTCAACCTCCAGGGATTTTCTTGCTGTTTTGTTTTGCTGGCAATGCAATGCCCTACATGTGATTTAGGTAGTGTTTACAGTGTAAATGGAGTTGAAGCCTTGTTTGCCTTAAACATTCATTCCCTCCCCAACTGACTCTCTGTGGTAGTGTACCACCTGGAAGATGCACTGCAGTAACTTGTCTAGGATTTGTCAACTGCATCTCCCAAACCCTGGAAGAACAAGAGCTGCAAATGCATGTGAACACTATCAACTGCAGGTTTCACTCCAAATAACAGACCATCCTGGCTCAGGCCTATATCACCAATCCTTCACTGTCACTTGGTCAAAATACTGGAGCTCTATCCTGACCCCTGACAGAACAGTCAAAGTATCTTCGCTGCATGGACAGCCACAGTTCAAGAAGGTGGCTCACCAATACCTTCTCAAGGACATTTAGAGATGGATAATAAATGTTGGCCTTCATGGCAACATTTAGATCTCATGGGTGAATAATTATACATATTCATGTAAAAACAAACTCACATTACACTTGTGTAATAATTATAGAATAATAGCAACCTCATATTTAAGAAGGTAATGAAAACTTCAGCAATTTATGAAACCTACATGAAGGGAACAATCTCTTTGCTCCATCCAGTTTCGAAAGACAAATAAAAATATTCCGATCTTACATGCAGGATAACTAAATCTCACAATGTGTTTAGAGAAGGTAGCGCAAGATTCAGCTAATGTCCTAAATTGCCAAGGTCTGCCTCAACATCTTTAACTGCAGGAACAAAGCTTGAAAGGGATTCACTGTTGTTCTCTCAACCTTGAAATATATTACACAGATACAAACCAGAGTAGGCCACTCAGCCCCTGTTCTGCAATCCAATAAGATTGTGGCTGATCTAAATTTAATCTCAACGCTACATTCCAGCATAACCCTGATATTCTTTCATCCCCTTGGTCATCAAGACTCTATCTATGGCCGCCTTATAAATATTTAAATATTCTGCATCCACTGCCTTTTGAGGAAGAGAATTCCAAAGATTCCCAACCCTCCGAGAAAAAAAATGTTTCCTCATGTCTATTTCAAATGGGCACCCCTTCATTTTTAAACTAGTTCTAGATTGTCCCACAAGAGGAAACATTTCCACATCAATCTGGTCAAGTCCCCTCAGGATCTTACAAGTTTCAGTTAAGTCACTTAGAGTCTTCTAAACTCCAAGGGACGCAGACCCAGACTGTCTAGCTTTTTCTCATAAGACAGTCGTTCATTCCAGCTAACAGTTTAGTCAGGGCATGCATCAAAATATGTCATACTTTATATCATGTGCAAACTTAACATTAGAACATAGAAGAGTACACCACAGGAACAGGTCTTTAAGCCCTCAATGTTGTGCCAAACATGATGCTAAATTAAGCTAATACCTTCTGCCTGTCCATGCTCCATATCCGTCCATTCCTTGCTTATTCATGCTCACATCAAAAAACCCCTTAAATGCCCCTATTGTATTCACCTCCACCACCATCCCTGACAGCGCGTTCCAGGCACTTAGCACTCTCTGTGTAAAAAACTTGCCTCTCACATCTCAGTTTGAACTTTCTCTCACTTACCTGAAGCACATGACTGCTAGGATTAGACATTGCAAGTAATTGTAAAATTTTTTTTTAGGCCAATATTTCATGGTGGACTGCAACCCTAGGTCATGCACCTTGCACTGTATTCCGAGATTCTTCATGTATAAGCATTGTCTAGCAACTCAACCTAGGAAACTGTATGTCCAAACTTCACCCTTCTGCCATAAATAAAAACTAAGTACTGTGGATGCTGGAAACCTGCCAGGCCAGCACTTACTGCTGATCCTAATGCAACTGGACATGCGTTCACACTTCACAATAGGAGTGACTGAAGAGGACTCAGGAATCGGGCACTTTACCTCCATGTCTATTTAACCCAAGATAAACCCAAAATGCCAAACATATCACAGAGCAGGGATTGAACACAGCATCTTCTGAACAGTTATATAAAAAAAATGATTTCGACAATTACATGGATGTTTTGGAAGTTAAAGGTATGTAGCTTCACTAGAAATGCTTGGAACCTTCATTTCAAAATTAACATCCTTGTTTTCAAATCTGTCCAAGGGTTTTCCCCTCCCGAGCTCTTCCCCAGCCCACTAACCATTGAAGTAACTGAATTCCATTAATTCTGGCCTTTTGAACATCCCCCAAATTTATTAACTCTACTATTGATCATACTTGTTCAACTGCCTGGGCTCTACACTTTAAATTTACCCTCAAACCTCTCTGTCTTTCTACGTTGCTTCTTCATTTAAGATACGATGTGGACTTGCTGGTGTTGGATGGAGGTGGACAAAGTCAGGAGTCACACGAGCTTTCAGAGCGCTGCTCCTTTGTCAGGTCAAATCCCTTCACCTGACGAAGGGGCAGCGCTTCAAAAGCTTGTGATTTCAAATAAACCTGTTGGATTATAACCTGGTGTCATGTGACTTCTGACTTTACCCTCCTTTAAAATACTGTTTAAAACCTCAATATTTGCCTAAGCTTTTAGTCACCTGCCCCAATATGTCCTATGTGGTTTATTTTATAACATTCTTGTGAAGTGTCCTGGGTTTTTCAATGTGTTACGCAAAAACAAATGTTGACTTGTTTGTCTAGGGTCTGGTTGATACAGTTCTCAGAGTTACAGTCTCAATTTTCATTCCAAGGGCAGATGTGCAGAGTCAGGAGAAATCCCGGGAGTGTGATCCTGATCTTTAAGTATGGCAACCTGCACTGTAGATCTTCAGTTCCTAAGAAGGGAGTGGGACCGACTAGATTGGGAGCTAGTCCAGGTAATCCTGGAAGGGCCAGAGAAGATGCCTGATTCCCAAAGCATGTGGGCGGAAAGCCTTCCTGGGGACTCTGGCACTCTGTGCAAAGATTAAAAATAAAGTTTAAAACAGAAAACATTCCTTCAGCTCTTACTCCCCTCACTCCCTATGTCCCATTCATGCTAATCTACACACCCTGCAAACTCCTCCATGGTCCCTCATACCCCTATGCCCATCAAAGTGTCACTCATGGTTCCTAACACACACTTCAATGTCCTGGTCCATATATTGCAAAAAACTGGGATTCATATTCAGCAGGTAATAGGGAAAGTGAATGTCATAAAAACAGAAATTGCTGGAGAAACTCAGCAGGTCTGGCAGCATCAGTGGAGAGAAAGCAGAGTCAATGTTTCTAGTCCAATCTTCAGAATAGACACTGGACATGAAATACTAACACTGATTTCTCTCCAAAGATGCTGCCAGAACTGTTGATTTCCTCCAGCAATTCCTGTTTTTGTTTCAGATCTTGAGCATTCAAAATTCTTTGTTTTATTTCAGGCAAATGGAGTGTTGGCCTTTATTTCAAAGGGAATGGAGTATAAAAATGGGATGGTTTCGCTAAAACTATACAAGACATTAGTCAGATGACAATGGGAATACTGAGGGCAGTTTTGGACTCTTTATCTAAGGAAATATACACTGGCATTGAAGGCAGTCCAGAGAAGATTCACTGGGTTGATCTCAGGTATGGAGAGACTGTCTTATGAGGAGAGGAACATTGAGTTGAATGTGTCTTCCATTTTTTGTCTTTAAAATTTGTGAACTGCAAGGTGAAAGAACTGTGATGTTTCAAAAAAAAAGGGCAGGAATTTACAAGGGTGTCTGCAAAATTTTACAGCAAGGAATTTGCTACCGATTATGACCTGTTTCTGTGGCTGTGTGTCCCTATGATATGCAAATGCTCAGTAACCGGGAAGTTGTTCAGAAGTGAAGCCAATTGGTTCTCAGCTAATTGAGCAGGTTGGAATTGGAAACAATTTATACAGGCACAGACACGCAGAGAGAGAGAGACCCAGAAAACAGCCGCTGTTGTTCACCCCAGCAGAAGATACCTGTTCTCTGCAGTAAAAGAAAATTTCAGTTTAAGCTTAAAGGAAACCAGTTACCTTTCCAGCTCAAATTGCTGCAAGCTATAACTTCTATATT
>NW_025967656.1:0-25000 GCF_021869965.1 Rhincodon typus | reverse complement strand
GTCCTATCTGTTTTGTGGACTGCCCTGACAGGTTAAAAGTAGCTGATGTGGTTTGCAGTAGACCATTAATGTCCCTAACTCCAAGCCAGGTTCAAGTCCCATACATTTTCTCTAATCGACCTTTTCAGAGATATCATTACACACCTCAGGAGCAGGTAGGAACTTTAAGTTGGATCTCCTGACCCAGAGGTAGGGGCATTGACACTAGTCCCATAAAAACCTCTAGCAGTGTACTGAACAGGTTAATAATTGGTGAATTGCTACCGTTATGCTCTCAGTTGTATAAATAAGACTTAGCAGGTGAGATACTGAGTGAAGGGCCTGATTATAATTTCATTGGTAAACGCCTACCTCCCTCGCTCCCACATTATCACTTTTCTTACCCAGTATTTTCTGTAAAATAAACAGCAATGTCCTTAAAGATAACAGGGGGAGGATTTGGGTTCCACCCACCCGTGCCTTTTGTGCGTAGAATGTAATTCCTGCTGCTCCCTGGAATGTTTCCAGCTCCTGGGGTTTATTTGGTGTTCTCTTGTGGGAGAGAGCTGCTCCTGAAATCAGTGAAGCAAACAGAAAAAAAAATACTCACCACATGTATTTGCTGATGAGCGGCTTGAGTTTTCGTCCTGTAGAGCCGAGTATAAGTGGGGTCAGACCTCATTTCCCCTTCTTACTTATCGCTTCCAACACTAACGCAACGGACTCCTATCTCGGCCCAAACACCCGAACCTTTCACTGGAGTGGGTTGCAGTTCCAACAGCGGAAAATAAAGATACACTTTCTGGGTGACAAACTGAGGTAATATTTTCCAAACAAGATATCACAGGCTTTTAGCTACAGCCAAAGTTTCCGATTTTATCAAAGCCACACGCTGTTATCAAACAACCCCTTTCCTTTTTAAATATGCAAATCGATACAAAACGTTACACATACAAATGCTGGGAATGTCCAGAAACTGTCGGCAGTGGGGATACCTTTAGCTGACGGCTACTTCAAATCTTAGTCAATGTTTCATCTAAAATCCACCCAGCATTGGGGTCCCTGTGAGAATGAACAAAAAAAAGCTCAGAATCTGACGCTAATGTTTCTATCTCGTTTTTTGACATATTGTTTCAAAGGCATATTCATGGGACTGTGTTTTCAGTTTTAAAATATATCGTCCAGCAAGGAGTGTGCCAATCCTTTCTGAATACTTCCTGGATCAGGAACATTCAGTAAATCCATCTCCCGTCCTTGAGATTCTCCGACTGTCAATAAATCAAGAGTGGGCTTACATTATATTATGTAGTTTTTAGGGCGGCTCACTCGCTTTTCAAAGTGTATCCACCTCCCCCGCTGAAATGTAATGTTTGATTTAAATCGCTATCCCCCCACAGTGTGTGTGTGTGAGGGGGGGGGGGGAGTTGTGTTTTGTCGACCGCATATATTCCGCTTGAGCAGGTCGTTTACAAAAATCAAACCTACACACACACACACGCACTCCTCTCCGTCTCAAACCATGTCACGGAGTTTGAGATCATTCGTCCCGGGAACTGTCCCAATCATTGTGTGGTAAACGGTATTTATCTGAGTGTGACAAATTCCACTTGGAGTCTACTGTCCATTAATAATGGGGGGGGGATCCTATTTTTACATTCAGCTTGGAGACTGTAGGGAAGGAGGGATACTGCAGCGTGGGGTGTTCAGGCAAAGTTTAGATGTTGCTGGGTAGTTTCTGTCAGAGGACATTATGTCACAGAGACAGAAGTTGCTGTGGATGCCTCGGTGTCAATTTCAAACCAGTTGCCAAGTGAAAGTAACAGCCTCTCCCTTGACTGACAGCCCCCTGTCCAATGAGACGTAGGCTCCGGCTATCCTCCGCCCACGTAGGGTTTGAGAGACCAATCGGTGTCGCCTGTGGGTGGGGTTTCTGCTCATGGCTACAGTCCTGATCGGACACATGTCTTTGTCACATTTGAGTGGTTCACAACTTAATACTCAGTACATTCTCTGCAGATCTCCACACCGGGCCCTCAGCCGCCTCCTTCCTTTTCACTGGTGAGTCTTCCCACCAGAATTTGTCGTTTAAAGACTGCTTTTGTTGGGACTACATTTGTTCTTTTAAAAAAAATTCTCCACGTTCTATTTTTTGTTGTTGTTTATAGATTACTTTCTGAAGAATAGCCACACCGGGCTCAAAACGTTAAGTCGATTTTTCTCCACAGGCGCTGTCAGAACAGCTGAGTTTCTCCAGCATTCTCTGTGTTTATTCCAGGCGCCCTGCATCCACAGTATTTTGTCTTTATTAAGGATTATTTCTGCTGGAGCGAGTGTTAATCTTCTTTAAGGAAAGTTTTGCTTTCCTTAAAGAAGCACAAATTTAGATTTTAAAAAATGTATCTTTTACCCTTCGTTCAGCAAATATATATGGCGTGAGATGACATGCTATACTCTGCACTGTTTTCCATTTCCAGTTAATGACTGTGTAATTGGGATCCATTCTGCACCAGTTTAGAAACGTGTTACGTTTTGGAAAGTGACACTGGGGGCATTTTTAGAATGATGCCGATAGTGAAACACATGCTGACGATAAAATAGCCAATACCCAGTCCCGGTTGTGAAGGCATGGACGTGTGTGTGTCTGTTTTACCCTCACTCCCTTTGTTGCTAAGGGGGAGAAAAAGTGCAGCAGTCTGCTTCCGAGTTCTCCAGGCGCCTTATTTCTTTGGCGGCTGAATTATGCTCGACGTTTGTTAAGCAACCCGACATCAGAAGTTCCCTTTTGTCTGGATTGTATTCTGTCAAATTTCTGATGCGGCTATACTTTAATCACACCTATGGTCAGTCAGTAATAGCTACGGAGAACACTTCTGTAACTCCTTACACTGGACTTGTCGACGGGGCAAAGTGTTCGCCCCAAACTTTGTGCTGTTGTTGTTGGATGCACATTTATACTATAAATGCAATTTAATTCGTGCATGAGCACGGGACAGCATTTGTGGCACATTGGTCGTGTCCCTACCTGTGAGCCAGGTGGCTGGGGAGGGGGCTGGGTTCTACTCCTTAACATCTGAGTAGACTGATTAAAAATATCTGCAGGATTACATGTGTATATGTGACAAGCAATTTTGACATCATTGACTGGAATATTCAGGAGGAACATTGTACCGCAGTGTTTAACCAAGAGACACAATATCACATTTTAAGGAGTGTGTGGTGTCAACTCCACTCTCCTACATTGAGCTCCCTTGAGAAATTTTTTTTATTCTCTTGTGGGACCTGGGTATCGCTGACTCACCAGCATTTTATTGCCCATTACCAACTACCTTTGAGAAGGTGGTGGTGAGCTGTCTCCTTGAACCACTTCAGTCTGTGTGCTATAGGTTGACCCACAATATCATTGTGGCGGAAGCTCCAGAATTTTGACCTAGCAACAATGAAAGAGTGGCGATACATTTGCAAGTCAGCATAGTGAGTGGCTTTGAGGAAAACTTACAGGTGGTCGTGTTCCCATGTATCTGCTGCCCTTGTCATTCTAGATGGAAGTGGTGGTGGGTTTAGAAGGTGCTGTCTAAGGATCTTTGGCAAAATTACTAGAGAGTTGGCAGTATGGAAGGAAACATTGTCACTCTCAGCTTTTCTCCTGTCTGATGTATTTAAAGAAACACAATTTTTTAACTGAAAATTGTGACCTTTTGAATCAAATCTGGTCCAGGTCTCCCGCAGTCACATTTTTAAAACAATTTCCTTAGCTGGTTAGGAGTAAGGAATGCTGAGTCTTTTGAATGGCAATATCATTTGAACAGAGAGGAACTGGAGATATTTTTGTGTTCGTGGTTTACATTCACAATAAAAATGTCAAAGGCATTTCTCCTTGTTTGCTCCCAGGTTCTTAACAAGGAGCACAAAGTCTACCTAAAAGGGGATAAAATACATCCACCAAAATGCAGAGAGTCTTGAATTGTTGACAACAGGACTTTTTGTATTGTGCTGAAGAGGTCAGGTGACAATGTTATTACACAGTAATCTGGTAGACTCCAATTAATGTTTGAAACATAGGTTCAAAATCTGCCGTAGCAGCTGCTAAAATTTATTTTGAATATAAGTCTTGAAGTTAGCATGATGTACTAATTGTTGTAAAAATCCATCTGGATCACTAATGTCTTTTGTTGCTCTGACCACACATGTGACTCCAAACCCACAGCAACTGTGGTTTATATTTAACTCTCCCAGCAAGCCACCCAGTTCAAGGGCAACTGGAGATGGGTAATAATTGCTGGCCCAGGCGGTGATGTCCCACATCCTGTGAACAATTTTTTAAAATATTAGAAACTTTGTGATTAAAACTTAAACAACTCTCATCAACAGTTGCAAATGAGGCATCACACTGCTTCATTAAAACAGTGAAAGTGTGGATGTTGGGAATGATAATGGCAATAAATAATCAGTTTAAAGATACAAATTCAAAAAAAAATTTACCAACTACTTTACAATAATTCACAGAACAGAAGAAGGCCATTCAACCCATCCTGTCTGTTCTGGGTCTCTGCAAGATCTAATTTTTTTCCTCTTCAGCGAATGATCTAATTGTCTTTTGGACTTCATGATTTACTCTGTCTCTGTTGCGTGCTTTGATTGTGCAGTCCAGCTCCCAACAACTCGCTGCGTAAAGGCATGCCACACACTTTATCTCCCCATCTATTCTGTTCAGACTTCTCATGGTTTTGTAAAACCCCTCTCAACCTTCTGTTGAAGGAGAACAGTCTAAATTTTATCCATCTATGTAACTAAAATTTCTCATCCCTGGACCATGCAAATGAATCTTTTTTGCACACTCCAGTGTCTTCACATCATTCCCAAAGGATAGGTGCCCAAAACTAAACACAGTACTCCAGTTGGTGATGGTGTGGTGACAATGTCACTATAAAACTTGTCACATGACAAGTGACGACAGCAACCATCATTGACGATCGTAAAAACCCTGTAGGTTTACTAATGCCCTTTAGAGAAGGAAATGTACCATCCTTACTTGGCTGACATTTCACTCCAGACTCCATATTAATGTGGTTGACTCTTAAATGCCCTTTGAAATGGCCTAACAAGCCACTCAATTCAGGAATAATTAGAGATGGACAATAAATGCTGGTTTTAATAAAGACACCCACGGTGTGTGAAAGAATAAAGAAAAATATGTCAAGGTCAAACCTGTTATTTATACAGATTAACCATAGTTTCCTTGCTTTTCTACTCTATGCCCCCATTTTTATAAAGTCTGGAATTTATTAACCCGTCTCTCAACCTGCCCTGCAATTATTTCTTTCAATGATTTCTACACATATATACTCAGGTCTCTCTGATCCTGCACTCACTTCAGAATTTCACCTTTTTAATGTATATTGTCTCTGATTGTTCTTCCTACCAAAATGAATCACTTCACACTGCTCTGCATTAAACTTGCCTACCCATTCCACCAACCTGTCCATGTCCCTTTGAAGTCTAACATTATTTCTTCACCATTCCCAATCCTGGCATTTTATTCTCGTTGGGCCCTATTAGTTTCTTTGGTCCTATTTGACTTTTGTTCTTTATCTAAAGCACAGATATTGTACCACTGCTGCTTGACATTGCCTTCATCTAAAGTTGCAATGATTGCAGCTTATAGAGAAGCGGACCTTGGCAATAGCCACTTTGTCCACCAAAGACTTGAATTTTGAAATAAATTGTAATACTTCTTAAAAATAAATCACTTTGTGATCTGTGGAAAAAGGCCACTGGAAAGTGTGCTCCCTTATTGAAGGAGAGCCACCCTTGACAACACAACCCTTCCATCACCATTTTCCCACCAGATTTTTTGGTACAGTTGGAAATTTTTCAATCTTTCTGTCTTGCATTTGAAAATTTAAAATTCCAGCACCAAAGTAAAGTAAGAGAAACCAAACCTCAGCCTGGATCCAGACACTTAAAGCCTGGGAGCTTATGCATTCCACATGATGTTGTACTTCTGCAACCATAACAAATGTGAATATTTTCAAAGACAAGTATAATGATGCAGTGTACAGGACAGCTCTGATTAATAGCTCAATACTTGCAGCAACAGCTACTGTGCCAACAAATTTTTAATTGAGGAGACTAGACTTGTGCATAATCTTGTGCATAATCAAACAATTATTCTGATTCAAAGCTGAGTTGAGACATTTTTATACCTTCAAAAACCATACCTCCCTGTATGTGTCTGTAGATCATTCCTCTTTCCCACCTCTGAACATACGCCTTTGAGACTGTGCTTTCAGTCACCCCTCCCTGTGCCATTTCCAATTCTAAATAATGTCCTTTTTTCTCCTTATGGCTAGTTATTCTTAGGTGCAATGTCATGTCAGTTTTGCAGTTGTTCCTGTACAATACGAACAGTAGCTTGGAATCGGGGTCAGAAACCTCGCTTATATTCTTGTTGATTCAGTTGCCAAGCCTGAAGCTTGTCTTTTCTCTGCACAAAATTGTATAAAACAAAAGTGAAACACTGAGGATGCCAGGACTCTGAAATAAAAGCAGAGATTTGGATACGTGGCAGTTCTGCCAGTATCTGTAGAGAGAGAGAGCTAAAATTGGGTAGAATATTTTGTTCTGGCTGATGGTGAGTGTGGAGGCAGGACAGGCATTTAATGGGGCAGGATGGTGCATTACCCAAACCCTGTCATCCTCCTATGTGAGAAGGCCATTGATGACCTCTCATTGTCACTCATGCAGGGCCAACCTCTGCCCTTCCTTAACACTCCGCTCCATCACATCAAGATCTCACTGCACTGTGAAAACTCCCCACCTTTGACTGGTGGCTCTTGCTGGGTGGACTTAAGGATTATCAGATCATCCATCATTTCATTGGATAATGGAGTAGACTTGATGGACCAATTGGCCTACCGACTTCTGCCCCTATGTCTTAGGGTCTTATGGGCCACAGCCACAATTCAGTGGGGAGGTTTCTTCATTGCTGATGGTCCTAACAGCTGTGGAGTTTTAAAAAATTCCCTGCAATAGCCAAAAGCACTTTGATCTAGTGGCGCCCCCCGCATTCCCCTTTCTGCCTCCATGTCCAACAGTGGCGTTGCCCGGTTCTGCAGGATCCCTGCTTGGGCTCCCACACCTCGTTACAGTGCCTGCCATCCTGAATTGGATCACACACCCTGTAAGATGGCACTGAGTGGGTGTGTAGGTGGATCAGACATCAGATCCAATGGCATCAGGCTATGGAAAAGGTCCCAACAACAGATTTCTAACATCTGTGTGTGAAAATTCAGCCCTAAATGTTATCCCCTAATGAAGTACGGTTAAATGGCAAGCATCATTTATTTGCCATATTAACTTTTTTAGTTTTTTTCTGTATTTAAATGACATTTTAGTTTCATTTTATGTATAGGTAAAGTAAAATGTAGAGAATGCAAAAGCGAGGTGTTAGCAATGAAAGTTTGCAAAGGACTGATTCAACCTTAACTGGAGCATTGTATTTAAAAATAGTCACTTAAGGGTGAAAGTGAAGGGTTTAGGAAGGAATCTTTAAGATTGATGAGGACAGCTCTTGGGAAATATATGAATAGGCTGGAGAAGCTGAGAGTGTTCTCCGTTGAATGGGTATTTGGAAGAAGTGTTCACAATTTTGGGGGTTTTGGCAAGATGAATTCTCCACCTGCAAATTGTGGTCTGGAGCTATGCATAGAGATGGTGGGGTCTCTGATACTTTTTCCATCATGTGGCTCTCCCACACGTATTGCTTGCCACTGGTGTGTGTTGGAAGGGTGTTCAAGTTGATAGTCAAACCTGTGTAGCCATGTTTTGAACACCCCTTCCTTAGTGATCAAGGAATGACTTGAAATGACTTAGCTTTGAAATCCGAGACAGGGAGGTTACCCATTGCACCTTAAGAGTGGTTGAAGATAGAATATGTCAACAGTAATTGTTCCCATTTGCAGAAGATTGAAAACAGGAGTGTACAGATATAAAGAGCCAAGGCTGGCATGAGGAACAATTTATCTTTGCAGGGAATGGCTGTGTTCTGGAATATCTGCCTGAGAGTTTGGTGGGGCAAATTCAATCATGATATTCAAGATGCAGTTGGATAAGTCCCTCAAAGAAAAGAATTTGCAAGGATACCAGAAAAGGGATTGGCCAAATTACTATTGCAGAGGGCCAGCACAGCTGCAACAGTTGAATGGCCTCACTCTGCCTTTGCACAATTCTATGATTCTACTCACCACTTCATTGCATGTATTGAAACACTTGGGTGTTCCAGCAAAATAATTTTCTATGCATCAGTAATCAGTAAGAATCATAATATGGCACAAGGACCTCATTGTGTAAATGTGACACATAGTTGTTTTATAAGGGACTGTTATTATTCATGCTTCTTTTAAAAGCTGTGCCTTGGAAGGAGTTACAAGTCTGTTATGGTGAAGAAGTTGAATTGGAAATGGGAGACCTCTTGTTATCTGTCAGGGATCGGGCTATTTTAAACACGTGTGTTAATTCAACAGTTGCACTGTCAGTCTCTGTAATGTTTCTCTGCCACTTCTGCAACCTTTCCTCCCACTCCCGGCAATGTTAACAGTGCTCATTGTTGAATATATATTTCTCAATGTAAATGTCATTTTCACCTTGTCCTCTGCTCTATTCAGTTCCAATAGCCTTCTTCAGCTTTTATAGCAGGTGTTTTTATGGTGGGGGAATCTATAGGGTTGTTGGATTAAATGGATCAGCAAGACCCAGCTCCCCAATTCCAAGTGGTCTCTGAGTATTGGAGGAAGTCAGTGCTTTTCCAGTTCAGATGGATATCTATCCCTCAAGTTATTTATCTTGTTGCCGGGAGATGTAGGGGTGTGCTATTGTACATCAGCAGGAGGACTCACATCTATGCTTAGGACATTCAGTTTGCCAGACATCAGAGCAGTAGATGAAACACATTGAGTATGAACTGCCAAAACTCCATTAAATCTACGCTGGCCCCACTAGGGTCATAGATTTCAAGTATTCATCCAAGAATTTTTAAAGGTTGTGAGGTTTCCAACTTTAACTATCCTCCCTAGCAGTGCATTCCAAACCCCCAACACCGTCTGGATAAAAAACCTTTTCCTTAAATATCCTCTAAACCTCCTGCCTTCCACCTTAAAAGTGTACCCCATTGTTTGTGACCCTTCAACAAAGGAAATAGTTGATTTCTGTCCAACCTGCCCATGCCCCTCCTAATCATGTCCATCACAATCAGGCTCCCCGTCAACTTTCTCTGCTCCAAAGAAAACAACCTGAGCTTTTCCAGCCTCTCTTCATTTATCTCTTCATTGTGAAAGAGCTCCAGCCCAGGCAACACCTTTCGAATATCCCTCCAGTGCAATCATTTCCTTCTGCAGTGCGGAAACCAGAACTGTAGGCAGTACTCCAGCTGTGACCTAACCAAAGTCCTGTACAGCTCCAAGCCTGGATTTGATGCGACTGTGAGGCCAGTCTCAGTTCTCAGAGTGGAATGGGACTATACTATTTAGGATTTAGAAGAATGGGGGAGATCTTATAGAAACATATAAAGTTATGAAGAAAATAGATATGATAGAAGCAGGGAAGCTGTTTCCACTAGCAGGTGAAACTAGAATTAGGTAGCATAGCCTCAAAATAAGGGGGACCAGATTCAGGACTAAGTTGAGGAGGAACTTCTTCACCCAAAGGGTTGTGAATCTGTGGAATTCCCTGCCCAGTGAAGCAGTTGAGGCTAACTCATTCAATATTTTAAGACAAGATAGATTTTTGAGCAGTAAGGGAAATAAAGGTTATGGTGAGTGGGCGGGTAAGTGGAACTGCTCTATGAAAAGATCAGCCATGATCGTATTGAATGGCAGAGCAGGCTCGATGGGCCAGATGGCCTACTCCTGCTCCTGTTTCCTATGTTCTTATGTTCTTAATGCTAGATTTCACCAAAGAGCCAAATAAGCAAAAAACAGTGGTGTGAAATGCTTCTGTTCACAGCCTCAAAAGTGAGTTACCTGCTTTTGCTCCTGAACGTAAGAACATAAGAGATAGCAACAAGATAAGGCCATTCAGGATCTGAGCCAACTCTATTGTTCAATAAGATTGTAGCTGATCTTCAACCTCAGTTTGACTTACCAGATCAATCCTTCCATTCCCTCAGAATTCAAAAATATGTCCATCTCATCCTGGGAATATATTCAGTGACAGTTCTCTGCAGTGAAAATGTACAAAAATTCACAACAGAGTGAAGACATATTTCTTCATCACAGTTTCCATGTTTAACATTTTATGCTGAGTCTACGCTCTCTGATTCAAGTTTCTCGCACTAAGTGAAATAGCCTTGTAGCATCTACCCTTTCATGTCCTCTCAAAAACAACTTTATGTTTCATTGAGAGTTCCTCTCAGTCTTCTACACTTCAGAAAGTGTGGGCCCATTCTGCTCGTCGTGGATTCCTGGTATGAGAATGTTGTCCTACGTTCATTACAGAGAAATTTCAAATAGCCGTACAGTCTACTCCTCCTTTTACTTAATTTCTTATGAATCAGTCTAATGTAGCTTTGATGCACACCCCTACTCCTTCCTTGGAGATGGAGACGAAAACAATGTTCAGTATTGCAGATGTGCTCTCAGCAAAGGTCTGTACAATTGTAGTAAGACCATTTTGTCTACCAGGTTAAGCCTTCTCTTTTCTCCATTTTTTGTTATTTTCTCTCTCCTTTTGCTTATGGTGCATGCCAACATTCAAATGCTATCCTTGAGGTTATGAGTTGAAAACTGCCTGCCACTTGCTCCTATTTTCTGAGCTTTGGTGGTTCAGTAACTGGACACCAGAGCACAGAGCTCCATTGCACAGGCTTCTGGAGAAATTTAACCACATTTCCAAGCTTAGAAATTGTTATTTGCTGGTTTAATAAAAAGCTGGGTGAAGTACCAGCACCTAAACAGGATATTGAACGTTAAAAATCATTGTTGCACATTTTAAGGTAGTTAACTGCAGCATGCAGTGTGGCTGGGGGCCACATAGACTGAAGTTTCATTCCGTCAGAATTGAATTAGCAGATCCCACAGACTTGGGTAAGTGGTAATACAACTAACCACCTTCGCCCTCATCCAGGAGTCCCAGACTTGATCACTATCCAGTGACCAACAATAGAAAGTGTGTACATTGAACTCAGATTCAGCATGGGATGGCACGGTAGCTCAGTGGTTAGCATTACTGCCTCACAGCACTAGGGACCTGGGTTCAATCCCATCCCTGGGCCACTGTCTGTGTAGAGTTTGCACCTTCTCTCCATGTCTGTGTGGATTCCCTCTGGGTGCTCTGGTACCTGCCCACAGTCCAAAAATGTGCAGGCTGGATGGATTGGCCATGCTAAATTGCCCGTTGTGTTCAGGGATGTGTAGATTAGGGGGATGGGTCTGGGTGGGATGCTCTGATGGTTGGTGTGGTCTTGTTGGGCCGAAGAACCCCTTCAGTGTGGATCAGGTTCTATGGCTTCCCATCATTACCACCCAAGACCAAGCTAACACTCCCCATCTCACATTACATTTGACTTACATTGCAGAGAGGAAACCTGGCTGATAGAGCAGGAGAGGTGAAAAGGGAGGGGGATTTTCTTTAGAAGACACTTCCTATTTACAGGGAGTACAATAACCCTTCTTTAATTAACAACAGACACCATCAATTGAATAATTAGGCACAAACCTCTCACCAAAAATAAAAGGGACATCATCAGAGGATTACACCTGCACATTTTTTCAAAAGTAAACAGCCGTTTAAGAGACAATGCAGGATGTATGCTAACCACTAACTACGAGCTAGAGTACAGGAAGCCCTGATTATTACATGGTAGGTTCTTAACTGTGTTATCATTATGGCTGTGTCAGGTTTCTAGCATATTAAAATCTGCCATCAAGTTTAATTATGCAAAGCTCTCAAAAAATGTTCTAGCTATTTGTAATTTCTTTCTCCTCTTTTGATGGTTAATGGTTTAAATCCATTTTGCAGCAGTGATGTCCAAGAGAAATATCATTGACTACACATGTACACAACAAAGCAGCTTTCTGCCAAGTAATATACGATTGACACCAATTTTGAGGTTTTGAAGGCCTAATGCAAAAGATTGTTAAAACTCAGTTGGCATAATTCCCAAAACAATGCTGTGAAGTTTCTGCACAACACTGGACCATCTTTGCTCAGTTATATCAAATAGAAACACAAAGAAGCAAAAAGTGCTTTTGAAACAAAGACAGACAGTTCTTTAGATTTTTAAATTGCTGACACTGAAATCTTGGTATCTTGTTTGTTCACTTATTTAAATATACAGTTTTTCCAGAAAACTGATTTTAGGTCTTGTTCAACTCGTGAGAGTGACAAATTCAATCCAGCAAAGATGAGGAAACTTGCCTTTATATGAGGTCAAATCCTTTTTCATTCAGCTTATCTGGGTTTGAATCCCACCACAGCAAATGATGGAATTTGAATTCAATAAAATATCTGAATTAAGAATCTAATGATGACCATGAGCCCATTGTCAGTGGGGAAAAAAAAACATCCGGTTCATTAATGTCCTTTAGGGAAGGAAACTGCCATCCTTACCTGGTCTGGTCTACGTGTGACTCCAGACCCATAGCAATGTGGTTGACTCTGAACTGCCCTCTGGACAATTAGGGATGGGCAATAAATGCTGCCTGATCAGTGATGCCCTCATCCTGTGAATGAATAAAGAGGAAAAAAAAAATCTAATTCATTTAGCTCTGAATTTTCACTCTGTCATGTTTCATGTTACTTAATTTCAATTATTGCCTTATTTGAATTGTTTTAGTGCAAAGTAATTGGATTATCAACAGTTGACTGCAGCATCTTATCACTTCTTTCAGAGGCATCTCATTGGCGTTCATCCAGATCCAGTACTTTGAAGTGAAATGACCAATTGCTATTTCCTCTTGATTTTAAGGATTTGTGAGAGGAGATAGAATTGGCTTTCTGTTACATTGACAACTGGTGGAACAATTTTGTGCACAGCAAAATTCCACAAACAAGGGCCAGTTATTCTGTTTTTACTTGTTGGCTAACTGAGGAATGCTGATGGAAACCCAAGAGATTGTTTTACATGTTTTCCCATTGTGTCATGCGAGCTTAAAACTCTGTTTAAGGTTTCATGTGAATTAAGGTTAGTATGTGATTTAATGCAGCACTCCTTCTGTACTGCACTGGACTGTCATCTCCGATTATAATCTCAAATACAGGATTGAGGACTGAATAGTCAACATTCGTAAACCTCATCAGAGAGTCAAAATACTCTTTCCGAGGGTTGTTGTGTTGATTAAAGAATTTGGAAGAGGAAATGGAACTAGTGACTCAATTAAATCATCAGGACATTGTGCATTCCCCAATTTACAAGCTTCATTGTCAATAGGCTTTTCCCTATAAGACCATAATACTAAGCGTTGAATGACTGCGTGATCTAAAACTCGTTATTTTTGAACAAAAACAAAGTTGCTGGAAAAGCTCAGCAGGTTTGGCAGCATCTGTGAAGGAAAAAACAGTTAATGTTTTGGGTCCAGTGACCCTTCCTCAGAACGGGGTTCTGTTCCTTATTTACAGTATCCGCAATTCTTTTGGTTTTTATTCATTATTTTTGAAAATCCTCCTATTTCTCATTATGCAGCCAAACCTTCCTAAAGAATATAAAAAGTGATGTACTATTAACCCTTTGGTAATCATTTCAGTCCTATAAGAAAACACAGAATAAGGCAAACACTGTTCATCCTCATGAAGCCAATTTCATGCAGCAAACATAGGGGTTCTGAGGAAGGGTCACCGGACCCGAAACGTTAACTCTGTTTTCTCCTCCACAGATGCTGCCAGACCTGCTGAGCTTTTCCAGCAACTTTGTTTTTGAACATAAGGGTTCAGTTTGATTTGGTTGAATTCAGTGGAATGGGAGGTAGTGAACTGTTAATTATTTGTTTCTCTCTCCATAACAGCAGGCGATTTTACACTGTGGCACAGGATCAAATTAGTTCCCCATACTCGTCCATTCATTCAAATATGGACTTCCTTCTGTTCCAATCAGTTGCTCAGCTGACTTTATGAAACCCTAAGTTCTTGCTCCTGCCTATCTTTCTAATTTATTGCTGGACTTTTTAATTTCTTTATTTTTCTAATTTTTTTCCCTAAGAATCTGTACTTAAGAATGTGTACCTAGGTACCTTCGTACTTAAGATGGTGCTGTAAATGGAGACTTGTAAACTTTTCACTGTACTCCCGTGAATGCATGTGACAATAAATCTAACTCTAATTCTAATAAAAAAAACAGCAATCAAACTTGTAGAGAGAAGGGTCTGGGCCCGAAACGTCAGCCTCTCTGCTCCTATGATGCTGCTTGGCCTGCTGTGTTCATCCAGCCCTGCACCTTGTTGTCTCTGAGAGATTTGAAGCTTGCTTTGCTTTTTCTGGGTGTGCATTTTGGATGTGGGAGCACTGTGAATTCATTTGTTTGGGTCTCTTGAAATGATGTGTTAATGGGATGTGTTAATGGTCTTTATTACGGGAGAAGCATGACAGAACTTTTCTTTTTGTGGAATTGAATGGTTTTCTCAAATCAATAAAATGCAAAATTGTCTGTGCCCTTTGAAATGCATATTCTGTTTGTGTGTTTGCTTATTCTGTGCAACTGGCAATTGGGTGCCTCTTTTCATTAATTTACGGGATGTAAGCTTCACTGATTAGGAGAACATTTATGACCCGTCCTTCATTGCTCTTGAGAAGGTGGTGATGAGCTGCCTTACTGAACTACTGCAGTCCATTTCATGTGGGAATACCCACAGTCCCATTAGGGAAGGAGTTTCAGGATTTTGAATGACACTGAAGGATGATGAAAATCAGTTCTGGTAATCACTTACTGGAGACCTCAAAACAGCATCCCACAATGAGGTTGGCTACTACCACCTCTGACTAGGGAAGCTAAAATGGCTTTACAATTGGGCACAGTATGTTGTGTTCAGAATAGGAAACATTAGCCAGAAGATACAAGTCCCACCTTGAAAACCTGAGCACAAAATCTAAGCAAACTCTCCAATGTGGTACTGAGAGAGTGCTGCACGATCAGAGCTACCCTGGAACTGTGTTAGAAGAACAGGGCCATTCTCTTAGAGTCCTGGCCAATATTTATCCTCCAACTGGCATCAGATAAACAGGAGATCCTGCCTTTTTCACAAAGCTTGCTTGTGGATCTTGCTGTTTATAACTTAACTGCTACACAAACATTTGGATAAGTACATGAATAAGAAATAAGAAATGGAGGGATATGGGCCAAGCGCAAGCAGGTGAGATTAGTTTAGGTTGGGATTATATTTGGCATGGACCAGTTGGACCGAAAGGTCTGTTTATGTGCTGTATGACTCTCTGACTCTATATTAAAGGGGTGAAACTGCTTGTTTAATGAAAAACAGACTCTGTCTGGTTCAGTGAAGAACTCAGGTCCTCAAGAATTGTACATATTCCAGATTTGTCAACTCCAAAGAGTCATTAACCAAGAGCACTTAATTGCCTGTAAAGGAATTTGGGAAGTTTATGAGGTTGTGAAAGGTGCCAAATAAATCCAAGATCACCCCCTCCCCTCATCCCACCCCCCCATCTCATGATGGTAGAAAGTTGCCGAAGTGATAAGTACGCAAATGTCAATCCATTAACAGAACAGAATCAGAATCAGCTATGATGGGCTAATCTCTCTTTTAACCCGTCCCCAAAACTAGTACCTCTTCCTCCCCTGTCACACCAACTTAAGCATAAAAACTGACTTTCCAAACTTTTCATTTAACAAGGCTGGTTCTTCCAATTTATGGTACTACATGAGGAGGTAATAGCCTAGTGGTATTGTGCTAGACTATTAATCCAAAGATAACAGATAATGTTCTGTGGACCCAGGTTCAAATCTCGCCATTGCAGATTGTGGAATTTGAGCTCAACTTTTTTTTTAAAAATTGAGTTAAGAGTTTAATGATGACCATGAAAATTTTGTCAATTGTCAGGAAAACCCAATTTGGTTCATTAATTTTCCTGGTTTTGCCTACATAAGGTGTCAACGACTGCAGTGTTGTTGACTCTTAACTGTCCTCTGGACAATTAGGGATGGGCAATAAAAGCTGGGCTAGCCAACAATGCTCACATCCTGTAAATTAATAGAAATAAAGGGATGAAAAGGAAAACATTGAGTCTACCTGGTTCACTAAAGAAAGCACATTCTTAAGAATTCCAGCTTTGTCAGTGAGCCTGACATTGAGATTTCCTGTAAGGAGAGTTTTTGTTCATTGTGGCAGAATTCTAGCAGCAAACCAACAGAATTTCAACGCCAATCTTTCACCTAGGAGCAGGAAAATGTGTCGCCTCTCAGGTCCACACTGCCATTCAATAAAATGGCTGATGTCTTTGTATTCCAAATTTCACATTCTCATCTAGCCTCCAATAGCACATTAATTCCTAAGCCTCACAAAAATCTATCTATCTTTACTTTGAAAGTATTCAATGAACCTGCCTCCACTGCCTTCTCAGGCACAGAGCTCCAAAGGCATAAAGTCATCAGAGAGAAACAAAAACTCTTTGACTATGTCCTGAAGGGGCAACCCCTAATTTTAAAACTCCCAGTAGGTCTGGACACATCCAAAAGAAGAAACATCCTTTCCATGTCCACCTTGTCAAGATCATTTGACATCTTATACATTTCAATCAAGTCAGTCAATCGATATTTGTATCCTACAGTGGTAACAAACCGAGCCTGTCCAACCTACAGTATCCACATAAGCCAACCCCATTCATCCCAGGAATCAATCTAATAAGCCTCCCCTTTGGCTCAGCACATTTGTCTGAAGAAAACACTGAGGAAGCAACCAACCAAAGAGAATTTCAATGTTGCTATGGCATTCAAATCTTAATTGGCGCATAGCAGATTATACAATAAAGAGTCATAGAGTCATAGAGCTGTACAGCATGGAAACAGACTTTTGGTTCAACTCATCCATGCTGACCATATATCATAAATTAATCAAGTCCCATTTGCCAGTATTTTGCCCCTATCCCTCTAAACCCTTCCTATCCATGACCCCATCCAGATGCCTTTTAAATGTTGTAACTGTACCAGCCTCCACCACTTCCTCTGGCAGCTCGTTCCATACATGCACCACCCTCTGCATGAAAAAGTTGCACCTTAGGTCCATTTTAAATCTTTCCCCTCTCATTTTAAACCTATGCCCTCTAGCTTTGGACTGTGCCACCCTGGGGAAAAGACCTTGACTATTCACCCTATCGATGCCCCTCATGATTTTATAGACCTCTATAAGGTCACCCCTCAGCCTCCGACACTCCATGGAAGACAGCGCCAGCCTATTCAGCCTCTCCCTATAGCTCAAACCCTCCAATCCCTGGCAACATCCTTATAAATCGTTTCTGAACCCTTTCAAGTTTGTGTTACCTAGACAGCTAACAATGGTTTAAAAATAATTACATTCCTGTGCAATTTAATATTGATATTATAATTAGTATTCGTTGTTACTGATTTCAGTTTACGAGCTTTTACATCCAAGCTTTATGTCATTACATGCTGATTTCGCTTCTCTTTTTTAATCTGCATGGTGTTTTTTTTTCTATGAACCCTAAGACTTTACCTTGACATCCCAAGAAAATTATTTTTAAATGTGAAATCTGCATCTGGACTGATTTTTTTTTTTCACTTTGGAGCAAGTGCAAAATCGTTGCGTTTCCAAAACGTATTTCATGAACTCAGGATGTTTCCTAGCCCTTTGTAGGCAATGGAAAACTCTTGAAGTGTAACTTAGGTGGCAGTGTAGGCAGTATGACGGCCAATTTGCTCACGATGATGAAATAATGGCAAAATAATTTATAAAGGGTAAAGTCACCATTAGGCTGCTTTCTCGTTAAAGCGGGATGATTAGTGGTGGTCTAAGTTACGGGTCACCACACCCCAAGCAAGGGGAGAGGTTGAAATAAGAGTCCTTCATGGTAACCTCAGCTGGCATGGGAATTGAACCGACCTTATTGGTTTCACACACCAGTCATCCAGCCATCTGAGCAAATCTATATTTGTTTAGTATGTGTGTTGGCGGTTGAGAAATAAATATTGGCCAGAGTATCAGGGTTAATCTGCTGCTACTCTTTGCACAGTGCCAGTGAAACCATGTGAGAGGCCAGACAGCATCTCACTTTAACCACTAATCTGAACGATGGGACCTTTGGCAAGTTCTCAAAATTCCAGCTCTCTCGCTATCCATAAAGCCCAAGCCTATTGCCACCTAATCACTGCCTGATTAGCAACAACTTTTCTGCAGCACATTTAACACAAAAAACAACCCAAGGAGCAATTACCGAACAGAAATTGACACCTAAGGAGATATTAGTCCAAGAGGTAGGTTTTTAAAGACCATCTTAGGAAAGGCAGAGAGTTGGAGAGGTCTGGGGGAGGCTTGCAGACCCTTATCCTCTCTCCCTTTCCAAAATTAGTCCCACAAGATAAGATTCTAGTGCAAAGATGTAATTGACTGTACCTTTACAACAAATGATGACTGCTTGGCATTAACATTTCCTGTTTAATAAATTTATAACAATAAAGGGTGGCCTGTGCCAAGCACTTACTGACTGCAAGCTTCCTTTTCCACAAATCAGGTAGAAGTGTGTCTGATTACATTAAATATTTATGAATTCTATTAATGCATTTGTGGAAGTCTGTTGTTGCTAATTTGATGACATTTAGCTTGAACCAAATCCAAGTCATCACCATGGCAATTGCAAATTGGATGTTAATATACTCAAACTAACATTATTGCAGCATCTACATGGATTTATGAGTTCTCTCTCTCTCTTACTTTCAGCCACTTGCTATTCTCAAAGCCTTACAGGGGAACAATCTTTGTTAAATAATGTCGAATAAATCTCCCTACATTTACATACATCATGATAATACAATTCTTGTTGAAGCATTGCAGTATTTTTATGTTTTTCAGCGGCAGATGGTTGCTCCCCTACCCTCAGAAAAAGAGCTTTTGAATTTTTTTTATCAAAAACAACTGCTAAATCAGTAAATGTCAATACAAGTTATTGGCTGATACAGGAAAGCAATTTAATTTTTCTTGGCTTCTGTCCTTACAGTACATCCCAGAAAATAGTGCACTCGGCCAAGAGATGATGCTTAAGAAAAAAAAAAATTTGTTTTCCCCATTTAAAGACCTTTCTTTGACATTTCTCTTGTTACATATCCACCCACAATCGCATCACCACCCACGTTCATAGATAGGCGTTTTGCATCAGGAAAGGATGGGTGAGTGGTCCTTTTGCTAGATGCTTGTTTATAATTATAAAGTCCACAGAAAATGGCCTAGAGTCCTTTATGCCCGCGCACTATCAAGGCACACACCAACACTATACACCAGGCTCTACTGGATGTGATATTTTTACAACTGAGTGAATCCAAAATTGGAGTAAGATACTTGTATCTTCATTCTCATCCCAAAATCTAGAAATTCTTCTTTAAATCATCTCTACCACTCTTTCTCCCTTCAAGGGACTCCTTAAAATTTACCTCTTTGACCACACTAATATCTCTTAATAATATCCTCATATCTCTCTCTGTGGCCAAGCATCATATTTTGTTTCATAACAGCTCTATATTGTGCCTTGATGTGTTTCTTTGGTGCCATATAGGCACAAGCTGTTGCTATCGATATTACTGTTTCATTATCTGAGTGTTCTGGGCCCAGTGTCACTAAATCAATTCTCTGCTCAATTTCGCTACAACCATTTTCGTTTGTGTATTTTGGAAGGAGGTTAGAGGAGCTGGCAGCATTAATGTGGTGACTGAGGTACTGCCATAGTTATTTGTTTGATGATGCTGTGGTCACTAAGTTGGGCAAATTGCCAGAAGAAACATGAGATTGTCATTTACAACCACCATTGTATCTTTCCCCTCTTCCTCGACCAATCAGCTGCTGGTAGATTATGTGAATTTGTGTTTTGGAAACATAGTAAAGAAAATATGTGTGTTTATATTCTTTTTATTTATTTATTTGGTGGTGTAGTAATAATGTCATTGAACTAGTAATCCAGAAACTGTGCTAATGCTCTGGGAACAAGAGTTCAAATCCCGTTATGATGCTGGAATTTAAATTCATAAGATATAGGAACAGGAGGAGGCCATTCGGCCCCCATGAGCCTGCTCTGCCATTCACTAGGATCATTCAATAAGATCATAGCTAATCCAAGATTCCTCACCTCCACTGTCCTGCCCTTTCCCCATAACCCTCAATTCGCCGATCAAGAGTCTATCTATCTCAACCTTAAATATACACAAGGAGTCTGCTCCCACAAATCTCTGTGGCAAAGAACTCCAAAGACTCTAAACTTTCTGAGAGAAGAAATTTCTCCTCATCTCAGTCTTAAATTGGTGCCCCTTTGTTCTGAGACTATGCCCTCTTGTC
Source organism: Rhincodon typus (assembly GCF_021869965.1). NCBI lineage: Eukaryota > Metazoa > Chordata > Chondrichthyes > Orectolobiformes > Rhincodontidae > Rhincodon > Rhincodon typus. The sequence continues at coordinate 4,529 of NW_025967656.1, read as the reverse complement.
CTAAGCTCTCCCACGGGGGGAACCGTCTTCTCAGCAGTTACTCCGTCAAGCCCCTTAAGAATACTATATGTTTCAATAAGGTCGCCTCTCATTTTTCTAAACTCTAGTTCACATAATACATTTGGAATTGAAAGTTCATCTCAGTAAAGGTAGCCATGAAATTATCATCAATTGTTGTAAAAAGACCATTTGCTTCACTAATGTCCTTTAGGAAGGAAACCTGCTTTCCTTACTCGGTCGATATACATGTGACTCCAGACCCACACATCATGTAGTTGACTCTTAACTGCTCTCTGAACTGGTCTAACAAACCACTCAGCTCAAGGGCAGTTAGGGATGGGCAATAAATGCTGGCCTTACCAGAGATCTCCACATCCCATGAAAGAGTAAAGGCATGGGATTAAATGCATTGCCTATCATGGCCCCAGGGCATCCTGAAGTAATTTGTGGCACATGAATTGGAGAATGAAGGTGGAAGTGAACACTGAGGGTAATAACAAGTTCTAAAGATCCTGGTAAAGAATAAATTATGGGAATTAACAGTGCAATGAATCTAGATATCATTGCAGGTATAGAGCAATAACGGGTTGTATAGATTTGTGCCTTTAAACCTTGGAACAAACTAAATGGAAAAGTTCAGTGAAGCAATAACCACAGGAGTATCAATAATGTGACGACTGAAGAATAGTTGTCACGTGGAGAGAGAGTTGCGAGGCAAAATAATTTGCAACTAAAAGTAAGTATCGTGTCATGAGTTCAAACAGATATTAGTGATTTGCGATTTTAAGGAGCGAGCAGATACTTTGTGGTACTGCTGGTGGGGAGTTTGAAATAGATCAAGGAACCTCTGACACAATCTGTCTATCTAACCCTGGACCAAACATCTGACTCCACCCTGAACGCCCCCAAATTTCCTGCAAATGCATCAGTTTAAATTTGTGTTTAAAGTTAAGCCCAGAATTTGAAGTGTTGCAGGAAGTATAGTCATCCGTTTGGTTTATATTACACTTTAATGTCTTAACTGAGAACTGCTGTTACTTTCTGGTTCCTTGAATGCATTTTTATATTATCATTATAAATGACATTAAAAGTTGAAATGTTTCTGTGATTGCTTATTCCTAATCAAGCTGTGCCTGAAGTGCATGAATGATGGTTAAATGACATGAAATTGAATTTCAAACAAGAAGACTAGTGTGACACTGTCATCAGGCCAATTGTTTATGCTGATTTCCAGTTCATTCCACACATTTTCACATTCTGCTGTCTTTTGATGACATTGGTGAAAAATTTAGTTCATGGGTTATTGGCAAATCGGGCAGATGAATGTGCATAAATTCCTAGTTACCCCTCCAAAGGTAAATCTAGCCCTTAATACAGATTATGTTCAGCAAGGTCGTTATGCCTAACTCTTCATTCATAAGGTTTTCTAAAGTATATTACCAAAAGATTTGGACTTGTAATTACTGAAGGTGCAATGAAATTCAACACGTTCTCCATACAGCAATTTCCACTCCTAGATGCCTCATAAGGTTGTATTACTCTCACTGTTTACAATACACATTGTCAGGCGAGGGCGGATGGTGGCACTCAAGAAAATGCCACAGAAATTGACTGTTCTCCATGCACCATCCTGCACACAACACAATTTCAATGCTCTCAACACTGACAATGTGCATTCATGGTCTGGCATATTTTGAGACTATTCTTTGTTTTATTCGTTTACAGGATGTGGATGTCATTCTCTAACCCATTGTTTGTTGCCTATCATTACTTGCTGTTGAGGAGGTGGTGGTGAGCAATCTTCTTGAACCTCTGCAGTCTGTTTGGTGTAGACACACTGGCAGTGCTGTCAGGAGGGAGCTTCAGTTGTGACTTGTCATTGCTTTGTCCAAATCTTGAAGCAGAAATGTGGAGGGCAGATTCAAACACGCGACAGGTCTTGAAACAGAGAATGGATGGGGGCCGACCTGGCCTCTGTGATTAAGTGTCTGAGGGCATTTCCTCCTCTGTTGTTTGAGCAGCATTTGGATGCAATGATGCTAAAAGCACACCAGAGATAAATTTTAAAGTGCCTGATGAACAATTATTCCGTGGTGAGAGGGTGCCTCATTTTACCTAATGAGAGAGTGCTTGAGGCCCTGCAGGAAGGTGTGTGTGGGCATTGGCATGACCATTTGAAGAAGAACATTCCAGCAGTAATTCTATTTTCAGAGGCTGCATTTCAAAAGTCCTAATCATTTACATGATTCTGGCTTCATTGTGGAGCTGAGTCATTCAAAGTGAGTTTGCTGGAAGCTTTAGGTTTACTCATTAAATCAGAGAGGAAGGACAAAGAGATAGAACTTTGGATTTTAATTCTGCTGGACAGAAACATTGGTAATTGTTTTAAAAGAGACAGTAAGAGAGAGTTCAAGTTTTGAATTGTCAAAAGACACTTTCAATTGAACTGACATAAATAACAAACAAAAGAGTATGTGAAAATCTTGGCAAGTTTTCACACATGTTTTATTTAAATAATAATAATAAAATAATAATGTAGCATGTCCCATTACTAACCATTAACCCTGATGACCAAGTTCTATCAGTGAGAGAGAGATGGAAGAGAAAGAGAGGGAGGAGTATGTCAGATGTGAATCAGTAATCAAAAATGAACATAATCTTCTTTGACATAAGAACGAACAAAGCTGGAAAAACTCAAAGGGTCATGAAGTATTTTTTTTTTCCTTTAATTATTCAAGGGATGAGGGCATCGCTGGATAGGCAGCATTTATTGCCCGTCCCTAATTGCACGGAGGGCATTTAAGAGTCACCCACATTGCTGTGGGTCTGGAGTCACATGTAGGCCAGACCAGGTAAGGATGGCATTTTCCTTCCCTAAAGGACACTAGTGAACCAGATGGGTTTTTTTCCTTGACAATGGATTCATGGTCATTAGTAGACTCTTAATTCCAGATTTTTATTGAATTCAAATTCCACCATCTGTCATGGCAGGATTCGAACTGGATCCTCAGAACATTATCTGGATTCTTTGGATTAACAGTCCAGAGATGATACCACTAGGCCACTACCTCCCCTGTGGAGAGGAACAAGGTTACAATAATCAATGAACTGAGGAAAGATAGAAACGTTAAGAGGTTTAAGTCAATGGAAGGGGAGAAGGAACATAATGGACAAAGGAGAAAGCTTGTGATAAGAAGGATACTCAGTATGGGATAAATGCCATAAGATGCAACAACTAAAATAGAATGGTAATGGACACTCAGGTGCAGCAGTGTGTACTATCTACAAGATGCAGAAATTCACCAAAGACCCTCAGACAGTTTCTTCCAAACCCACGACCACTTCCATCTGGAAGGACAAGTGCAGCAAATATGTATGAATACTACCACCTTCAAGTTCCCCTCCAAGCCACTCATGGCTTTGGAAATATATTGCCATTCCTTCACTGTCACTGGGTCACAGTCCTGTAATTCCCCTGGAAGGGCATTGTGGGTCAACCTACAGCACATGGACTGCAGTGGTTCAAGAAGGCAGCTCACCACCACCTTCTCAAGGGGGCAACTAGGAATGGGCAATAAATGCTGGACCAGCCAGCGACGCCCACATCCCACAAATGAATAAAAAATACGTGAAGAATCAAAAATTGTGTCAATTAAGATGTGAATTGGTATATAAAAACCATCGAAATGTGGCAAAGAAAGAAACAAGATGAAAACTAACCCATTGTAACAAAAACAGTGGAAAGAAATGCACAGAAGGAGATGCCAGCAAAGGTGCTGGTGTAGAATTGAAGCTGTTGAGTGCTGAGTGATACTAAGTATGAAGAGATTACCTGATGAGGAGAGGTTGAGCAGATTGGGCCTGTTAGAGTATAGAAGAATTCGAGGCAACCTTATTGAAACATACAAGGTTCTTTAGAGGACTTGGAAAGGTAGAGGCAGAAAGGTTATTTCCCCTCATGGGAGAGTCTAGGACCAGAAGACAAAATCTTAGAATGACGGATAGTACGTGTAAGACAGAAATGATCGGCAGCAACAGTGGGCTGTGCATGGAATGGTGTCAGCTTCCTAGCGGCTGGAAGCAGCAGCATCAAAATTCCTGCAGCGTCAGTCGCAGCTAGAACGTGGCTCTTCCTGGTGATCAATGCAATGCTCGCAGGCTGACCGAGACTCCAGGCCGTGGCTAGGCCTGAGTGCCTGCATCGATGGTTCCAAACACCTTTATGGAGATAAGATTTAGACTTTAACATCTGGACGTTTTTCTTACGTTTTGGCTTTCTTTTATTTCTGCCATCTGTTTTAAAAAAAAATTCTGCTTTTATAACCAAGGTGGTGCTGGAGAATAAGGTGTAGAGCTGGATGAACATAGCAGGCCAAGCAGCATCATAGGAGCAGGAAGGCTAAAATTCTAATTCTAATTCTGAAATGAGATGTAATTTATTCTTGCAGAGGATGGGGAGTCTACGGAATTCTTTACCACAGGGGGCTGTTGAGGTTGGGTCATTAAGTATATTCAAGGCTGAAATTGGT
>NW_025967655.1:3928-25000 GCF_021869965.1 Rhincodon typus | reverse complement strand
CTTTAAAAAAAAATTCTAATAACTTTGAATTAAATAATAAACATTTATATTTTTGGTTTTCTTATCAGAAGACACCATTTTTAAAAATGGGTGGTTGAGTCACTTTTGATTGAGTTGACATTTGAACGTATTGCCATTTATTTGTGTCAGTATGTGCTGTTTACATACAGTAATCTATGAACGTGGCTTTTGAAAGCTGGCAATATTTCAGTTAATCTGATGGCTAATGGTTGATGAAGTTGTAAATGACAATAAATTATCCACTTATGTAGACCAGTACTTATTTATTCTTGTCTAATATAGATTACTTAAATCTACACTTTTTTAGTCATTACGAATGTAGGAGTAAAAGCCAACCATTTATCCCTTCAGAGATAACAAGGTGTAGAGCTGGATGAACACAGCAGGCCAAGCAGCATCCCTTCAAGTCTGTTCTGTATTTAGTGAGGCCAAGGCTGATCCTGTGAACTCACTCTCTGTGTTCACCTTTGCTTTGTAACCTTTAATATCCTTGGTTGCCAGAAACAACATTCATCCCATTTTTAAAACTGACAATTGATTTTGCTATCTTAGAAACTCAGATTGCCTTTAAAAGAATTGTTAAAAAAATAAAATATTTATAATAAGAGTGAAATAATAGCAAAGCCATTCATTTGTTTTACTGGAAGGTAGTCTGGCTGCTTCATGCCCTGGGAAACATTCATAACAGATTATCCTACACCTGCCCCTCTGTCTACCTGCCCTGGTAACCCCTCCGTCTATCTACCCTGATAACCCCACAATGTACCTATCCTGTGATCCCTCGGGATACATACCCTGGTAACGCCTCTGTCTACCTACCCTGGTACCGCTTCTGTCTACCTATCCTGGTAACTCCTCAGTGTACCTGCCCTGGTAATCTCTCTGTGTATCTATTCTGCTGATCCCTCAGTGCACCTACCCTGATAATCTCTCAGTGTATCCATCCTGCTGACTCCTCAGTGTACCAGCCCTGGTTACCCCTCAGTCCTATCCTGGTACCCCCTCAGTCTACCTGCCCTGGTAACTAACCCCTCATTGTACCTGCCCTGGTAAATAACCTCTCAGTGTACCTGAGATAACAAGGTGTAGAGCTGGATGAACACAGCAGGCCAAGCAGCATCAGAGGAGCACGCACCTTTACTGGCTCCATCCCCGCCTCTTTGACTGGTCTGTCTCCTCCCCACCTATCATCTCCTCTATCCATCTTCTATCCGCCTCCCCCTCTCTCCCTATTTATTTCAGAACCCCCTGCCCCTCCCCCATTTCTGAAGAAGGGTCTAGGCCCGAAACATCAGCTTTCCTGCTCCTCTGATGCTGCTTGGCCTGCTGTGTTCATCCAGCTTGTCATCGCAGATTCTCCAGCATCTGCAGTTCCTACTACCTCAGTGTACCTGTCCCGGTTTCATTCTTTGTAACTTTGAGCTATTGTATTTCAACTCGTGGTAGTTAAGCCACAATCAATGTGTCAGTGACAAAGGTTAGGAACAGCAACAAATGTATTATTTTTGAATAATGCTTCAGATCATTCGTCCCTTTACCATGTTACCAGTTGCAATTTTGCATCAGTATCAAAATCTCTACAAAACATAATATTTTTCCCCAATATTTCCTCATAGCAGTTTCTGGTAATTTAACATTCTCGCCTTCTGCTGATTAGCCTCGGATGAAATGCTATGTAATGTATTCAAGACTGATCAATCAGTTTCCCAGTTGTTTGGCTCAATAGCTCAACGGTGATCAATATCTGTTTATTGCCTGTAAATAACATTGACGGCTGAAAGCAGAGTACTTTGTTCCTTCCCAGTTACAGTCATGGTCCATAATTAATGCCAGCATTTCGTATGAGGCTTTTGGAGGCTGCTGATTCAGTGCTGGAAATGGCAGATTAGCATTAAACCTAAAGATGACTGGCCATCTGCCATATCTCCAAAGCATCTTGCTGGTTGAGCACATTTGTTTTCTATTTGCCCTTGACTTAAAGCTGATCCTCCTTGGCCTGGTTGCTGATTTAGTGAGACTATATTTTATGCATCTACACATGATTTTCGCATCACTTCAAGAGATGCAATACAGTGAGCTAAGCTTGTTTGCAAAATCAATTGTAACAGTGCCCTGCTTATTCAGAAGAGTTCACAACCTCTTTGAACCATCTACTCTATATCCAATGCAATATGTGATTCTCTAACATTACATTGTCACACCACATTACAATTATAGTTTATTCACGGCACATGAGAATAGTGTTTTATAGGCTATATAAGTAATATTAGTCAGCAGGTGTAGATTATTCTGCTTACGGTACCTATGATCAAATCCAGTATGCATTGACTGACCTTGACTGAAGTCGAATCCAAACCACCAACCTGCTTAAAGGAAGCAGTCTAGATTTTTTTTAGAGGGAAGTCAAAAGAAACAGACAATTCTGATGTACATTAATAGCAAACCATTCTAAATTGTACCAATAGCAGAGTTACAGTAATGTACAGTGAACCTTCTTTACTGAAAGAACCATTTGGATTATTGTATCAAATGAGACAAAGACATTGGGATGATTCAAAATAGAATTTGACACTGCAGTTTGTCTGTATTCCTGGCTGAATGAGAAGGTGATTAGTTGGAGCCCACACTATATTTTGGGTTGAAAATCAACAGAGGACCCTTGTAATAATTGGAGGAATCTCTGGCTCTCTTTCCAATTCAAGTGAAAAGGAACAAAAACAGAAGTTGCTGGAAAAGCTCAGCAGGTCTGGCAGCATCTGTGAAGAAAAAGTCAGAGTTAATGTTTCGGGTCCGGTGACCCTTCCTCAAGTTAAAAGGGTTTATTCAATCAACATTTCCTTCGGCGTTTCTGATTTTTCTTAATTGAATCTTTTGGCAAAGTAATGGCAAGTTTAAGGCCCACCTTATTATTGTAGGGTATATCATCCAATTACTTTTTTTTTATTTATCTTTAGCCTTTTAAGAAAGGAAATTTGCCATGCTTATTTGGTCTGGTCTACAAGCACCTTCGGACCCACATTTACTCTCTTAAATGGCCCAGCAAGTCACTCAGTTCAGGCTGAATTAGGGATGGGCAATAAATGTTGACCTTGCCAATGACACCACATCTCATGAATGAATCAAAAGGAATTCTGATTCATTTTATTATTGCAGGATGGGCAGTAGACAGGTGGCTTTTCAAAGTTCAGGCCTTCCATTTAAAAAAAACACTTGTGCTGAAAATTGTAACCCAATCTTTGTATTTGATTGGCAGCTTTAACCTGGAGAGCAAACTTTGCGTGATTTATGTGATTGCCAAAATTCTGAGAGTGTGTTACAGCCTTCCACCAATCCCAACTCAAGTGCTATTTCATATGATTAACACACAGCCCATGGATCATCTGGCATATCCAGTGGCTGTGAAGTTTGGTCTGGAATCTGGTATGTCAGTCATTTGAGCACAGCATCAGTTTCTACGTTAGGCACAGATAGTGTCACAGTGTAACAGAAGATCCACATGCTACAAGGAGGAAAAGCTAGTCTGAAATATTGCTCTCAGAATGCTTCATGAGTGCAGCTTGAACAACCCTCGAAGCATGAGACCATCCAGGACAAAGCATCCTGATCAAATGGCACCACATCCACAAGTATCCTCTCCCTCCACCACCGACGCTCAGTAACAGCAGAGTGTACCATCTACAAGATGCACTGCAGAAATTCACCAAAGATCCTTAGACAGCACCTTCTAAACCTACAATTACTTTCATCTAGAAGGCAAGGGTAGCAAATACATAGGAACACCACCACCTTTTAGTTCCCCTCCATGCCACTCACCATCCTGACTTGGAAGTATATCGCTGTTCCTTCACTGTTGCTGAGTCAAAATCCTGGAATTCCCTCCCTAAGGAGATTGTGGGTCTACCTACAACAGACAAGCTGCGGTAGTTCAAGAAGGCAGCTCACTACCACCATCTCAAGGGGAATTAGGAACGGACAATAAATGCAGTCAGTGATGCCCACCTCCCACAAGTGAATGAGAAAGGGATAGTATTGACATTTTAAGAGAGGGGAGATTTGATTGAAAAGAGAAGCAAATTGCAGTAAAATGGGGAAAACCTGGAGGTGGAGTGAATTATGTAACTTGTAAAGATCCGAGACAGACCCAGAAAGGGTTCCCTTTGCACTGTATCTGTTCTTGGCTTGGTTTCTGTGTAGATTGTGAGTCATAGAACAGAGCTATTAAGGGACATTGTTGTTTCAGTGAAATTGTCTCATTTCACTGCCTTCTCGTCTCTGCAGCGTTCCTACACTTCAACCAGACCATCTTCAGTCGTGCAACATGACTGTCATTTCATGGATGAATTCACATAAAATGGTGCCAGATTCCCCCAGTATCAATGTGCCATTTTTGTTCGGACATGCCAGGCATGAATGCAAATCAGCAACAAATTGTTTCTGACTAATTCCGTAATGATAAGAGAATTCAATCAATTATTTGTTGAGGTGGTAATTGTAGCAATCTTACCGAGACCATGTGCTATGTGCGAGGGTGGGAGGTGACGTGGGTTTTTCTAGAGGGGCTGACTGCGAATTTCTAGGAGCTTTGTCACACAAAATGACACCTTTTATTGTGGTGGAAGCCATCAATTTTGGAATAACATCCGCTGATTGGCTGCAGTAGATAATTTGCAGAGACCAAGTTGGATTAACAATTTACAGAACTGTCCTCGGTGGTTATCATTTCATTAGAAACAAAGACAAAAGACTTTTTGCCATGCCATTGTTTTCTCCTTAATGTAGGGACCCCCTTGTGGTGCTATGCTAGTGTCGCTATCCCAGGGCTGAGAGACCTGGATTCAAGTCCCATCCCCTCCAGAGGGTGTGTAACAACATCTCCAAACAGGTTGACTAGAAAAATAGGTTAATTAATAAAAATTAAATACCAGCAGAAACTGATTATAGAGTTATACAGCACAGGAACAGACCATTCAATCCAACTTGGCCAGATATCCTAAGTTAATCCATTGTTGTTTACCAGCATTTGGCACATATCCCTCTAACCCCTTTGTATTCAGATGCCTTTTTAAAAGTTGTTGGTTGTTGGAAAGATCTGTGTAATTCTATACAGTAAGGTTTATGCGTCTGAGCGCTATAAGGATTGATAGCTGGGATGGGGAGTGGTGGGCTTGTGCCACATTGAGAGGCTGAGTGAATTGGGCCCATGTTCTCTGGAGTGAGGCAGAGTGGGAGGTGATCTGATTGAAATATAAGATTAGGCAAGGACCTAACAGCAGTGAATGCTGAGGGTAGGTGCCTCTTACCTGCAGCATCTGTGATCTCAGAATAAAGGAGCTGATAATTTCTTTAAAAAGTTTACCTATTTTTTCTCTAATCCACCTGTTTAGGAACATTATTACACACCTCTGGAGCAGGTGGGACATGAACCCACTGCCTCCAGGGTCAGGGGTAGTGACACTGCCACAAGAGGGCACTTAAAATTTTGGGGTTGTTCCCAGCCTTTACCCCCACCCTCCTCCTCTCCCAGGGAGTGAAGCAGCAGGAGCCCTCTGGGCAAGTAGCAAAAGAGCTGGATGAGAAAGAATGGCTTCCCTCGGAGGATTGCAAATCTTTGGAATATTCTATTCCCGAGAGCTGTCAGGTACTGGAGATATTTAGGACAGATTTTTTTGATAGATTTCTTCGATTTTCTTGGACTTGAGTGGGGAAAAGGGAACATGGAGATCAGGCAAGAATGTGGAATTGAGGTCAAAGATCTTGTGGAATGGAGAAGCAGGCTCAAGGGGCTGAATGGCCTACTCCTATCCCATGTTCCCCTACAGTCTGGTCACATGATGTGGAGGTGCTGGTGTTGGACTGGGGTGGACAAGGTCAGAAGTCACACGACACCAGGTTATAGTCCAACAGGTTTGTTTGAAATCACAAGCTTTTGGAGTCCTGCTCTGAGCACTTCATTTGAGGAAGGAGCTGCGCTTTGAAAGCTTGCGATTTTAAATAAACCTGTTGAAATACAACCTGGTGTCGTGTGACTTCTGAATCTGGTCACAATTACTGAACCCTGTCTTTGTTATTCCAAATGTTTTTATGAATAGAGTTTAAATTCCTGACCTGCTGTGGTGGGATTTGAACTCATGCTTCCAGATCATCTGTCTGGATCTCTGCATGACTAGTTTGGCGATAACAGCTATGCTATTTGAAGAATTAATCTGAAGCTTATAGTGCTCAGACAGATAAACCTTGCTGCATAGAATTACACAGACCTTTCCAACAACTAACAACATTTAAAAGGCACCTGGAAGGTTGTATGAATAGGAAGGGTTTAGAGGGATATGGGCCAAATGCTGGAAAATGGGACTAGATTAATTTAGGATGCCTGGTCAGCATGGATGAGTGGGACCAAAGGGTCTGTTTCTGTACTGCACAACTCTTTCACCAGTTTATACTGGTGTTTAATTTAATGTATTTTTCCTAATTGGAGATATTATTACATGTCCCCTGGAACAGGTGGGACTTGAATCTGGGTCTTTCAGTCCTGGGGTAGGGACGCTACCACATAAGCATTCCTATATGCCGGTGATTATGCTGGTTTTTTTTTTAATGTTATTACAGATGTCTGGAACAGGTAGGACTTGAACCTGGGTCTTTTGGTCCAGGGGTAGGGACAGTATCACTGTGCCACAAGATGGTCCCCCTCTTGTGTGAAACGTCTGCAGAAAAATAATGAACCAGCTCGGTGAGCCAACCAACCACAACATCCACAACCTGAGCTACAAATCTACTGTAAAACCTTAGGGTCCCCCATGCTGGTGTTTATGCTTTGTTAACTTAACAAATTGTTAAGCAGGTGATTTTAGTTTGTCGATTAAATAATCGACTAGAAGGAGCTCTAAGACTGAGAAACTATTAAATTCTATCCACATAGAAAGGTGCCTTGGTTTCTGAGTCACTGAGTTGGCTTGGATTCAGGTTGACATTCTCTACTCAAGCTTCCCTCTACCCTTTTTCATCCAGCTCTATCAGCATATTCCACCATTGTGAAGAAGGGTCTCTGGACCTGAAACGTCAACTCTGTTTCTCTCCCCACAGATGCTGCCAGACCTGCTGAGATTTTCCAGCAATTTCTGTTTTTGTTCCACCATTCCCTTCCCTCTCATGTTTATCAAACACCACCCAGCCCTTTCAGTGAATCTGTGTTAATCACTCCAACTACGCCCTCCCCAAGTGAATTCCCACCAGTTCCTGGGTAAATAGGTTCCTTCTGAATTGTTGACTTGATTTATGAGTCGTGGCTTCTCTCTCTCTCTCCCCCTCTCTCTCTCACTCTCTGTTATTGACATCCTCTAATTTTTCTCTTGCCGATGAGTGGAAACGTTCTTGCCTGCAGCATTTATTTTAATGATGAGGATGGGTTCATATAGCATTGAGTCTCACTGTGTGCCAGCAGTTGCCCTAGCGTCTGCTGCAATAGATTGCAACTTTAATTGAATACGTTTGCCAGGTTGACATGGTAATTTGTTGAATAGAGATCCCACTATCTGCCAGTCTACACATGTTTTCTCATCGGAAATATGATAGACTGTGTGCCTGCGTTCACCTTTTGACACTGTGGAGGTGCAGCCAGTTACATTTGTTGACTTTGTGAAAATGAGAATCCAACCAATTTAAATGGAATGGCAAATATCAGGTTTTAGCAATTTAAACTTTAACCCGACCTGGCAGTGCCATGTGCTAGGGGTCATTACCCATCCAGCACTGCTGCCAGAGAGACAACAGCCACATTGGGGGGGCCTTCAAATGGTATTCAATTCCCCTCGCTCACTCCCTGATCCCACACTTTATTCTGGCAAAACCCAGGGGAGTTTGGGGAAACTGAGACTACCCTGCTTGGAAATGCCCGTCCTGTTAAATGTCTATGTCAAAAGACTATTGATGCCCGCCGATATAGCAGGGAAATATTGGGTATTGACCTTCTGTATCGTCTCACACGCTGCCGAGTCTGGAGATTACTGCTCTTCTAGAGAATGCACAGTCAGATCTGTTGTATCAGGTGCTGAAAGGGTTAAAGTTGGAGACTGCAGTGTGCTCCACCCAACTTGATGATGTCATGTCTTAAGGGGGAAAGAAAGAGCCCAGTTTGAGATCCCAATGGTGACAGATGTGTCCTCAGTGTCTCCTGATAATTTTTGTAATTATGTCTAGCCTGTACCAAACTAACCTGCACCTAATGCTATCAAGCAATAACCTACAGCTTGTTATGAAGACAAGTGACTCTCCTTGTTAAGATGCAGTAATGGTTCAGCTTCTGCCACTTATAGCCAATAGCATCGCTACTTCTAAGGCTCTAGTATGCAGTGGTGATGTCCCTACCTCTGGGCCAGGAGACCTGTGTCCAAGTCCCACCTGCTCCAGAGATGTGGCTTAACATCTCTGAACATGGTTTTTTTAATTCGCAGGATGTGGGTGTCACTGGCTAGCTGCATTTATTGTCCTTCCCAGTTACCTGTTGAGAAGGTGGGGGTGAGCTGCCTTCTTGAACCGCTGCAGTCCATGTGCTGGGAGTTGACACACAATGCCATTAGGGAGAGAATTCCAGGATTGTGACCCAGTGACATTGAAGGAACAGCGATATATTTCCAAAGTCAGGATGGTGAATGGCTTGGAGATGGTTGGGTTCCATGCATCTGCTGCTCTCGTCCTTCTAGACAGAAGTAGTTGTGGGTTCTGGAAGATGCTTTTGGTCAATTTCTGCAATGCATCTTCTTTTTAATATGTAGAATCCCTACAGTGTGAAAACAGGCCATTCCACCCACCAACTCCACACCAACCCTCCGAACAGCATCCCACCCAAACCCACATCCCTGCCCCATCCCAGTAACCCTCCATTTCCCATGGCTAATCCATCCATTCCTGGGCACTAGGAGAAATTTAGCATGGCCAATCCACCTAGCCTGCACATCTTTGGACTGTGGGAGGTAAAACGGAGCACCCGGAGGAAACCCACACAGACACGGTGAGAATGTGCAAACTCCACACAGACAGTCGCCTGAGGCTGGAATTGAACCCAGGTTCCTGGCGCTGTGAAGCAGCAGTGCTAACCACTGAACCACTGTGCCACCCTAGTAGATGGTACACACTGCTGAGACTGAGCATCAGTGGTGGAGGGAGTGGATGCTTATGGATGTGGTGCCAATCAAGTGAGCTGCTTTGTCCTGGATGGTGTCAAGCTTCTTGAGTGTTGTTGAGGCTTCACCCATCCAGGCGAGTGGGGAGTATTTTATCACAATCCAAACTTTTGCCTTGCAGTTGGTGGACAAGCTTTGGGGAATCAGAATGTTTCCTTGTCCATGTTTATTCTGATGTCATGAGACTTCAGGGGGTCCAGGTCCAATGTTGAGGACACCCAGGACAAGTCTCTTCTGACTGTATACCACTGTGCCACTATCTCTACTGGATCTGCTCTGCCAGTGGGACAGGGCATGTCCAGGGATGGTGATGGTGGTATCTGGGATATTGTCCATAAGGTATGATTCAGTGCGTATGATTATGTTAGGCTGTTGCTTGACTAGTCTTGAGACAGCTCTCCCAATTTTGTCACGAGCCCCCAGATGTTAGTCAGGAGAATTTTGCAGGGTCAACAGGGCTGTTTGTGCCCTCGATCTTTCCAGTGCCTAGTTCAAAAACTGGTGGTTCGTTGGGTTTCATTTCTTTGTTGAGACTTTATAGCGATTGATACAACTGAGTGGCTTGTTGAGAATATGACTCTGGAGTCACATGTAGGCCAGATCAGGTGAGGATGGCAGATTTCCTTCCATGAATGACGTTAATGAGTCAGATGAGGCAGGATACGAACTTGGGTCTCTGGAACAATCACTGAGTTTCTGGATTGATAGTCTAGCGATAATACCACTAGGCCATGGACTCCCCAGGAATTTGTTGATTTAAAACAAAAAACGAAATCTCTACCTCTGCACCAGAAATTCCAGGGTTCAAGTCTCACCTGCCCCAGTGCTATACTGTAAAATATCCCAAAAGGTTGGTTGCAAACAATTAAAATGAAGAATTTTATCTTTATCTCAACAACTAGCTGGCAGTGGTTGGTTCCAAAATAGTCACCTGTGGAGAAGGTAATGTAGTGTCACTGGAGTAATAATCCAGAGGTGGAGATACAGGTTCAAATTCCATCATGACCGCTGCTGGATTTTGAAGTCAATTAATAGCTATCGGGAATTGTAAGGTAGTCTCAGTACTGGTAACCGTGACAACTTCTGTTGAATGTTGTAGAAACTCATCAGGTCAGTCATAGAATCTTACAACACGGAACCAGACCGTTTTCACTCCAACCAGTCCATGCCAACATGTTGCCAAACTAAGCTAGTCCCACTTGCCTGCATTTGGCCCGTATCCCTGCAAACTTTTCCCATTCATGTACTTATCCAAATATCTTTTAAAAGTTGTAATTGTACCTGCATTGGATAGGTGCAGCTTCACCAACACTCAAGAAGCTTGACATCACCCAGGGACAAAGCAGCAGGCCTGACTGGCATCATATCCACAAACATCCACTCTCCACCCCCCACCACCAAAGACGCATGGCAACAAATGACCAAGATTCCTCCAATAGCAACATCCAAATCCACAACCACCTCAAAGGACAAGGGAAACTGAGGGTGAAATCTGGGCCAGGAATATCTACTCAATGCAAACATAACATGGATCAGGAATCCTCTTATCAGTTGCAAAAGAAACAGCCAACTAATTTGGTGGTGAACTACTGCTATTTGATTAGCCGTGTACATGTATGTGAATGTACAGACCTTCACAAAGCCCCTGGCTGGTTTCAATGCTGCAAAGTGGTGAAGATGCAAACAGCTACATACCAAATATCAGCTGGAGCTCCATATTACTCCTGTTGCTGATTCATTGTGAAGCAAACTGCACATTGGTACAGATCTCTCTTCCACAATTGGCAGGAGATGCTGCGTCAGTTGTTAATGTTAAACCTGAGGTAGATAAATTTTTGTTCAGCAAACGATAGTGATAGGAATAAGGACCAGGAGGATCTCATTGACTGTGAGATCTTTGATTGGGGCTGTTAACCTGGGCCAACCAGGGAGCCCTGGCTGACAGATATAAACAGGAGATTCAAGCTCTCTTGTGGCGCAGTGGTGGTGTCCCTACTCCTGACTGAGAGACCCGGTTTCAAGTCCCACCTGCTCCAGAGGTGTGTAATAACGTCTCTGAACACGTTGATTAGAAAAATAGGTTCAATTAAAAATAAACAGAAGATTCAGAAGGTCTGCTCAGTCTAGAGCTTAGCTTTGAGATGGTTGGTCACAGCCCATGTACAGTGCACATGTAAATAAAATGGCCAATCAGCACATTGTACCTTTTCCATTGCTTTGAAAGAGCAATTGTTGGTCGTGTGATGTAAAGTTCATAATTTATATGTATTTCAGGATCATTTATTTTGGTTCTTAATTTTGAACAAGTGGCATATGGGTTTATAAGTGTGCGAAAGGATTTAATATTTAAGTTGTAAGTATTTCTGTAGCCGTGGTCTTTTCTATTTTTTTAAAATGGTCTGAGAGAGGCGGTTTTGGGAGGCTGATGGGAGTTTGTTTCCGTTGGGAGGTTTTTATGAATGAACCAAGTAAACAGATGTGCATTAGGTTTCAGATTAGAAAGTCAAGGATTGATGTTTGTTTTTATTAGAGGAAGCACCCATAGCTTGGAAAACACTTTTAGGTTTCAGTTAGGAATTTGCGGAGGTCTTGGCTCAAGCTTGATGCATAAGGCAGTTGCTCTTGTGAAAGAGAGGAAGTTTAGGATTGTTAGAACAGAGGTTACCTCAGTGTAAAGAGTTTAGTTTAAAAGTTCCAGACTAGATGTGTTTGGTTAAAACCATGTTGGGATTATGTGAAGCTGACAGTGTCTAAACTCAGCTGTATGAAGTTTCCAGGAAGAGAGTATCAAATTCTGAAGGTAGAGAAATTAAACCCTATCAATATGAAAGAGGATAAATTTCTGTCTATACTGAGTGGTATGGGGAGTGTATTTGAAATTAATGAGAATGTATTTTACCATGTATTTCAAAATCTTTAATTTTGATTTTTGAATGTAAATAACCTGGTTTATTCCAATTTATATAATTTCTTTTGTGGGATACATTTCTGACTTATTGTTAAACCCAAATCTGCAGCATTGCATGTTTGAATTTCAGTGCAAGAACAATTTATTAAAGCCAATAAAGGGTCTATCAAGCCAGGTTTCAGTTTGAGATCTGTCTTATCCAGTCATAACATCAACTGGGATCATAACAATCATTCCACATCTCTGAACTTTCTCCTTAATTGTCACGTGCCTAGTCATTTCAAAATTAATGTTGAGATCCACCAATTTTTCAGGTTGAGCATTCCAGATTCCAACAACTCTGAGTTAAAACATATTTCCTCTTCTCCCCTCCATATTAAGTGCTAACCATTATATTTTCACCACTGTTTTCTTTTTATTGCAAAAGAGGGCTATGATGGTCTCCAAGGTTCAATGGCTTATTGCTTAGTATATTTTATGAACATAGTTCCCAGGATTGAGTCCAAAACTAGAGGGCATAGGTTTAAGGTGAGAAGTAAAAGATTTAAAAGGGACCTTAGGGGCAATTTTTTTCATGTAGAGGGTGGTGTGTGTATGGAATGAGCTGCTAGAGAAAGTTGTGGAGGCTGGTACAATAGCAACATTTAAAAGGCATCTGGATGGGTACGTGAATAGGAAGGGTTTAGAGGGATATGGGCCAAATGCTGGCAAATGGGACTAGATTAATTTAGGATATCTGGTTGACATGGACGAGTTGGACCTAAAGGTTTGTTTCCATGCTGTACATCTCTATGACTCTGTTAATAAGGAATGGCACAAATCCTTTAGAGAATGAGAAGGGAGATTTAATAATGGGAAATGAGGAAATAGCTGAGGCATTGAGCAGGTATTTTCTGTCGGTCTTCACAGTGAGGAACACAAATAACTTGCCAGTAATTGATGACAAAGAGACTAAGGTGGGTGAGGATCTAGACACGATCATTATCATGAAAGTAATAGTTTGGGTAAGCTAATGGAACAAGTCGCCTGGCCCTGATGGAATGCATCCCAGGGTACTAAAAGAGTTGGCGGGAGCAATACACTCGTGGTAATTTTCCAAAATTCGCTGGATTCTGGGGCAGTACCAGCAAATTGGAAAACAGCCAATGTGACTCCACTGTTCAATAAAGGACGTAGACAGAAGATGGGGAATTATAGGCTGGCTAGCTTAACTTCTGTGGTGGGGAAAATGCTTGAATCTATCATCAAGGAAGAAATAGCAAGACATCTAGAAAGAAATTGCCCCATTGGGCAGATGCAGCATGTGTTAAGGAAGGCAAGTCATGCTTGACTAATTTGCTGGAATTCTATGAAGACGTTATGAGCACGGTGGACAATGGGGACCCAATAGATGTGGTGTATTTGGATTTCCAAAAGGCATTTGAAAAGGTGCTGCAGAAAAGGCTGCTGCATGAGATAAAGGTGCTCGGTGTTACGGGGAATGTATTAACATGGACAGAGGATTGGTTAATTAACAGGAAGCAAAGAGTGGGGATAAATGACTTTTTCTGGTTGGCAAACAGTGACTAGTCGTGTGCCTCAAGAATCAGCGCTGGGATCACAGTTATTTATAATTTGTGTAGATGATTTAGAGTTGAGGACCATGTGAAGTGTGTTAAAGTTTGCGGATGACACTAAGATGAGTGGTAGATCAAAGTGTGCAGAGGACTCTGAAAGTTTGCAGGGGGGTCATAGATAGTTTAAGTGAGTAGGCAAAGGTCTGGCAGATGGAGTACAATGTTGATAAATGTGAAGTCATCCATTTTGGTAGGAATAACAGCAAAAGGGACTATTACTTGAACAGTAAAAAATTGCAGCATGCTGCTGTGCAGAGGGACCTGGGTGTCCTTGTGCATGAATCACAGAAGGTTGGATTGCAGGTGCAGCAGGTAATTAAGAAGGCAAATGGAATTTTGTCCTTCATTGGATTGAGTTTAAAGGCGAGGAGGTCATGTTGCAGCTGTACAGAGTGCTGGTGAGGCCACACCTGGAGTACTGTGTACATCCTTACTTGAGAAAGAATGTATTGGCACTGGAAGGGGTGCAGAGGAGATTCTCTAGATTGATCCCAGATTTAAGAGAGTTGGCTTATGAGAAGAGGCTGAATAGACTGGGATTATATTCATTGGAATTTAGAAGACTGACAGGAGGATCTTATAGAAACATATAAAATTATGAAGGAAATAGATAAGATGGAAGTGGGGAGGATGTTTCCACTAGCAGGTGAAACTAGGACTAGGGTCCATAGCCCCAACATGAGGGGGAGCAGATTTAGGGCTGAGTTGAGGAGGAACCTCTTCACCCAAAAGGTTGTGAATCTGTGGAATTCCCTGCCTGGTGAAGTAATTGAGGCTTCCTCATTGAATGTTTTTAAAGCTAAGATAGAGAAATTTTTTGAATAGTAAAGGAATTAAAGGTTATGGTGAGTGGGCGGGTAAGTGGAACTGAGGCCATGAAAAGATCAGCCATGATCTTACTGAATGGCAGAGCAGGCTCGAAGGGCCAGATGGCCTACTCCTGTTCCTGGTTCTTATGTTCTTATGTTCACAAGGAGTTTCTCAGAATGTTGTTTTGTGATTTACCGCACATTCAGTCACTTTGTTAATATTGCTCCCTCCACTATATCCATCAATTGTGTCTTGTGCTTCTGATGTACTGTACCGTTTTATTTAGCTTTATTGGAAAGCTGTAAATCACAGAATACATAAAGATGCAGATGGCAGCAAACAAACAGAATTACTAGAGTGACACAGTCCCAAAGAGTCTGCATTAAAAGTTAGCGCTGAGCTCTCATAGATGGGTTTTGTTGTTATTTAAACTGTCTTCTAATGTTGTAGTTGTATATTTGTGAACCATCAAATCTCATAAGCATCAAACAAGCAAACAGAATAAATTGCTTTGGAAGTGCTTGAATTTCCCTAGATGGACTTTGTAGCTGTTTGGTTTATCTGACTGAAATATTATGTTCAAGTTGTGGAGATTAAGCCAGATACGAAAGAATTGTTTGACATTTCCTCAGAATGATAGATAATTTTTTCAATTTTCCTAGCAAAAAATTTTCATTAAATAGCACTTCATTATTGGATAGAAATCAGTATTTTTTGTATCCCAAATGTTATTTTCTTTGTAACATTCAGCCCCAAACTGTGCTTAAGAAACAAAACAAAGAGTGAATTTTGCTGTTGAAGTCACCAAAATGTAAGCTTTCATTGGACTCATTAAGAAATACAGCAAGGATGTGCAGCATGCAGCGTCCAGAGAATTAGGCATGTTTAATGGTTCAGAACCATTCGTTACCATTCACTTCTTACTGGGAAGATCAATATTCATGTTCCACAGAGACAGACCAGTCTGTTTCCTTATGTCAAAATATTCATCTGAACTACAAATCTGTTTGCATTTGTGAAAGGTTGTAAAGTCACTGGAAATTATAGCTTTCTTGTGGTAATTTCAGCCCATCAGTGAGTATCATTCATTGCATTTTAGTTTGTTTTGTCTGTGAACATACAAAAATGACAGACAGGGAAAAGACACCTTGGTCCATTGAACCTTTCCTTTTCGTTGCGAAGCGTAGCGTATCATCCGAAATCGGTGTGCAAGTAATTGGTAAAATGCAAATACAGGAAAGTGTGAAGTGACTCATTTTGGTGAGAAGGATAGGGAGAAGCAATATAAAATAAAGGGCACAGCTCTAAAAGTCTGAGGGAGCTGGGGAGAAATGTGTACAAATTATTGACGGTGGCAGGAAACGCTCAGATAAAATAAAAGCAGAAATTGCTGGAAATTGCAACTCAGCAGGTCAGGCAACATCGGTGGAAAGAGAAACAGAGTTAATGTTTGAAGTCCAATATGACTTTTCTTCAAAATATAATTTGCTTTTATTTGGATCAGTCCAGTGCATGGTATCTGGGGTCCTGAGTTTTACAAATAGAGAACAAAAAGCGTGTACAAAACACTGCTTTAAGAAGGGAGCGAAGGTCTGAGAAAGATGGCTTAGAAATGATTCACAAAAAATGGTTGCAGGGATGAGGAGCTTCAGTTATTTAGACCGACTTGGGAAGCTGGTCCTGTTTGTCTTGGAGAAGGCTGAAAGGAGATTTGTCAGAAGCTTTCAAAACCATGTGGATTCTGGACAGTGTAGATTGTGAGAAACTTGTTCACATTGGTGGGAGTATTGAGAACCAGAGGGCAAAGGTCCAAGGTGATTGACTAAAGAAACAAATTGAGACACGCAGAGTAATTTTCACCCAGCCAGTGGTTGGATTCTGGAATATATCGCCCGAGTCTGTGGTGGAGGCAGATTTACTCATGGCTTACAGAAGGCAAATGGATCCTTAGCTAAAGAGAAAGAAAATTGAAAGCCATGATAGCGGAAGGGCACTAGGTGAGTTGACCTTGCAGAGAGCTGGCACAGAAGTTGTGGGCCAAAGGGCCTCCCTCAATGCTGTAGCTGTTTGATGATTCTATCACATACCCCATCCTGCTTGGAGTCATGTAATCTCAAAATTTCTCAAAAAGACGTAAAACAACCTATTAAAAAACAGATCAATTCAACGAAATAAAGTATCTTTAAGGTCCCTCTCTGACCACGTTCTACAGTCAAAGCTGGTGCGGAAGCTCACAGAATTTATGTTGGAGGATAACAGTTCTTTGAGTGACCTCCACCCTGACTGCACACAGGCCCAGCCTTTCTTCAGGAATTCAGCAAATCCTTTTGCCCACATGAGATGACAATTCATTCTACAAGTCCTCTCTTGAATGGGAAAATTTATTGCGCGCAGTTTTGGGCCCCATATCTCAGGGAGGATGTACTGGCCCTGGAGTGGGTTCAGAGGAGGTACACGAGAATGGTCCGAGGAATGGAAAGCTTAACACACATGAGGAACGTTTGAGGACTCTGGGATTATACTCATTGGAGTTTAGACGGATGAGGGGGGATCTAATTGAAACTTTCAGAATACTGACTGGCCTGGACAAAGTGGATGTTGGGAAGATGCTTCCATTGGTAGGAGAGTCCAGGACCCAAGGGCACAGCCTCAGAGTAAAGGGAAGACCTTTTTAGAACAGAGATAAGGAGAAACGTCTTCAGTCAGAGAGTGGTGAATCTATGGAATTCACTGCCACAGAAAGCTGTGGAGGCCAGGTCATTGAGTACATTTCAGACTGAGATAGATAGGCTCTTGATTATCAAGGGGATCAAGGGTTACGGGGAGAAAGCAGGAGAATGGGGTTGAGGAACTTATCAGCCATGATTGAATAGGGGAGAGGACTCGATGGGCCAAATGACCTAATTTCTGCCCCTATGTTGTATGGTCTTATGGTCTTAAAATGCCTAATGTCCACATTAGTTTGACATCCCTAAGCGTGACCCCTGATTCACTTTAACACATCTGGTTGAAATAATGAGTACACAGTGTAATTCATGTGTTATTCTTTACAGCTCAAACATTTCCCCATTGAACTATCAGGTCACATCTCTGAGACTGTCTGGGCAATTGGAGTACTGTATACAGGACTGATCGCTGCACTTACAGAAGGATGTTAATACATTGGAAGCAGTTCAGAGAAGGTTTACTAGACTAATACCTGGAATGAAGGGATTGCCTTATGAGAAAAGGCTAGACAGGCTGCGCCTGTATCCTCAAGGGTTTAGAACAGCCTGAGGTGACTTAATTGAAACATACAAGATCCTGAGGGGATCCTGGCAAGTCGATGTGGAAAGTATGTTTCCTCTTGTGGGAGAACCAAGAACTGGAGGGCAGAGTTTAAAAATAAGGTGGTGCCCATTGATGACAGAGATGAGGAAGCTTTTTTTTTTCTCTCAGAGTGTTGTGAGTCTTTGGAATTCCCTTCCTCAAAAGACAGTGAATGCAGAATCTTTAAATATTTTGAAGGCAGCGTTAGGTAGATTCTTGATGACCAAGAGGATGAAAGATTATTGGGGATATGCAGTAATAAGGTTAAAATCAGATCAGCCATGATCTTATTGAATGGCAGAGCAGGCCCAAAGGACTGAGCAGTCTACTCTTGTTCCTTGTTCATATCAAACATGCTTTAGTTGGTGCATCAGTCTTATGGCTCCCCTCAGCATCTTTTCCAAAGTTTCAACAACCCCCATAACAGAAGAAGACAGAGACTGGACCCAAATTCTAACTGTTGGAAGAAAAAATAGTGCGTTATGTTTGTACTACCTAAAATCTGTTTTGCTTGAGGCAAAGCTTCATGTTTTTGATCAGGTCCTTTGGACATTAATGCACTGAAGTGTTCAGACCAATCATTCAACATTGCCTTTAATTCTGTTCCCTATGTCAGTATATTGAGCACCTGAGCTGTGCATGTATATAACTCGCTTCCTTTCTAAGCTAAATATTGCTTCCCAAACTCAGGCCAATTCTTCCAAAGCAATGAGGTCAACATAGAGCATCATCCACAGGCCTCACACTTGCATGTATCCTGCATCAAACTTACCATTGGTTCCCTAAGCACCAATATCTAAATCTCTAATGAAAGTAACAAACAGCCAAGTGCCTAGCATCCACCTAAAAATGACCATCTAATTTTTTTCTATTTAACCATTTTTCTAATCAACCTGTTCAGGGATGTTACTACACACCTCTAGAGCAGGTGGGACTTGAACCTTGACCTCACATTCCAGTGGTAGCGACGATAACAATACGCCACAAAAGTCCCCCCAAAAAAAGCACCATCTAACAACTGGTCTTGCTGCAAATCCAGATCCTACAAACCCTAACCTTCTGCTGACAGGCAATCAGTCACTTTTACTCCGTACATTGGATTGCTGCTAATCCCACACAATTGTATCTTTCAGCGAAACGTTTTGTTGTGACGACTTTACATTGTTATCAGTTATTCAACTAACTCAGTCGCTGGGCATCCGGTACTTGTGAAAGAAGAAAGTTGTGATAGCTGTGTGGAGCTCAGGCAGAGGGATGTAACCCTGAATCAGAGTAATGCCTAGCGGGAGGAGCCATGACAGAGGCCTTCATTGAACCTCAACCAGGGAATGGTACCTTGTTCAGGAGAAAGTAAAGCATATAGCTGGCAACATCTGCTTGGCATTGGGTGCTTTCTCCCCTAGAATTTGATTTGAACTCAAATTGATGGGGTGGAAGTTTTTTCTGTTGAAGAAAGTAGATGGGATTAGGTTGAAGATTAGGTGTTTCTCATGTGTCAGTGCAGACTCAATGGGTCAAAGGGCAGCTTTTGTACCGTATGATTCTAAGTAAAAGAGTGTGGAATGAGAAGCTGCCTGTGAACCTTGGTCTAATATTGGCAACGAAAATGTGGCTTGCAATTGATGTCCACATTCCATGAAAGAATTTTAAAAACATAAGATGGATTCCATTCAATTCAGATTCCTAAGGGAAGGAGGAGGCGATGTTGGTACCATGGTAACGTCACTGGGCTAGCCCTCCAGTGATTCCAGCCACATGCTTAGAGCCATGGGTTCAAATCCCACCATGACAGCTGGTAGAATTTACATTAAAATTAATAAAATGTGGACAACGAGGCTTCTCCCAGTCATGGTGATCATGTTGCCTATCATCAGTTGTTGTAAAAACTCATCTGGTTTGCTAATGTCCTTCATATTAGGAAATCTGCCACTCCCACCTGGTCTGGTGTACATGTGACTCCAGACCCACAGCAATGTAGTTGACTCTTAACTGTCCTTAGAAGATAAATTATGCAAAAATCTCAGTTCAGGGGCACTTAAGGATGGGCAACGAATACGTGGCTTGCCAGTGATGTCCACATTCCATGAAAGAATTTAAAAAACCAAAGAAGACAAAAGTTCTTTGAAGTTTCTTCTTTCCTGTTAAAAGTAATTGAGGACAACTCCAGGTTATCAAGTGAACTTTGTGCCCAACAATATTCAGGAGAGAATCTGTATCCATCCTGGTTACACATGGCCCATTGTGCTCCACAGAGAAATTCATCATCAATCTCTTGTACTCTACATTCTTCACTCTCACTGTCCTCCAGGTACTGCTTCTGTCTCTGGGCAGAAAGGAAACTGTTCAAAATGTTAGTCCTTCTGGAGGCTGGTTTGATTTTGTGTTCATTCCATATAATTCTGTCATTACTGGTTAAAATTTATAACCTGCTCATGTTACTGTGTCACTCATGCCTCTCAAAGTTTCAAGAATCAGATGATGTTCCATCTTGATCCTCTCTCCAGTTAAAAATAAAATCCTGTAGTGAGCCTCTCTCTTGAGATGCATCGGAACACTTCACGTCCACTGAATATGTTCACTAAATGGTCTATAATTACACTACAGAATGTACCACTTCTGTCTCTGAACTCTTCAGATGAGCAGCAACTACCTCTTGGATAAAGCCAGCCCCTGAAGTACTATCTTATTGAACCATACAAGATTCTTAGGGGATATGACAGGATAGAAACAGAAAAGTAGATTCCCTTTGTGGGAAAATCTAGGACAAGAGGGCATCATCTCAGAATAACAGGTTGTAGATGAGGAGGAATTTCTGGCAAGGCAGCATTTATTGCCCATCCCTAACTTCCCAAAGGGCAGTTAAGCGTCAACCACATTACCGTGGGTCTGGAGTCACATGTAGGCCAGACCAGCTAAGGACATTAGTGAAACAGATGCGTTTTTCCAACAATCGACAATTGATTCATGGTCATCATTGGACTGTTAATTCCAGATATTTATTGAATTCAAATTCCACCATCTGCCGTGGCAGGATTCGAACCCGGGTGCCCAGAATATTATCTGGGTCTCTGGATTAACAGGCTATTGCCTCCCCTAGTTCTTATTTATTACCTGTTTCTGACTTTGGCAGAAAACATCTTCTCCCAGCCCAGGGTCAGCGACAAAGTGGCTTCCAGTGGCTCAGAATAACAGTAAAGGCCTGGTGCCTGGTTGGAGGAGGTGGGGGGGG
>NW_025967655.1:524-3918 GCF_021869965.1 Rhincodon typus | reverse complement strand
GGGGGGGGGCGCAATCTTGGCCTGGCATGGCAGTCTTCAGTGGCTTCTGGCAGTCCAGCATGAAGGTCTACTCCTGACAGGAGGTATCGTCTTGATGTGAAGGTCTCATCCTTGCTTCAGAGGAAGCTTCCGGGTCTTCCAGTGGCCCAGCATGGCGGTCTCAGCCAGGCCCTGTGTGTGGTGATCTTGGCCTGGTTTTCCAGTGTACTCTTTTACCTTTTTCTTCCTTATTTATGACTTCTGTCATTAATTCAGGTGCCGTAGTATGGCAACTTAAAGAACGTTTCACTGTATTTTTTGTAAAATTGCACGTGACTATAATTTTTTATTCCATTCTATTCTGATTCCTCAGTTCATGTCTCATTCCATTTGAATAAAGTGGCCTAGCCTTTAGATTATTCAATAAGGCCCACGTTAATTAAATTTTCACCAAATACTGAAGTTTTGTCGACTCCATTGATTTTGACAATTGGAGTCTCCAGGGTGTATTTTTTAAAAAAATCATCTTCAGTGAAACATCCCCCACACGTTTAAAGATCCATTTTACAGAACATCTCGGGACATGTGAGGAAGGGACAATGGTTAATCATCATTGGTTTCCTTTGCTTCACCAATACCTGTGCCTAAATTGAAAATACACACCCCTGTCGTACAAAGAACTGCAATAGGTGAGCTTCAAATCATGGCATTTAGGGGAGGTAAGGCCTAGTGGTATTATCACTGGACTATTACTGCAGAGGCCCAGGGAATGCTCTGGGTCTTGAGTTTGAATCCCATCACAGCAGATGGTGGAATGTGAATTCAATAAATATCTGGAATTAGGGGTCTAATAATGATCATGAAATCATTGTCAATTGTCAGTAAAAATCTGTCTCGTTCACTGTTGTCCTTTAGGGAAAGAAACTGCCTGGTATAGCCTATGTGTGACTCCAGACCCACAGCAGTTTGGTTGACCACTTAACTATCCTCTGGGCAATTAGAGATGGGCAATAAGTGCTGGCCTGGACAGTGACACCCACATCCCATGTGAAATAACTCCGCAGAGGCCACATTCCTGTCACCAAGTTACCCTTTAGTTACACGTGGAGAGTCCTTAACACTGATCCAGCTCCCTCAGAGCCAGCTCTGAGTGAACAGGATCCCTGACACTCCTGTTTCTAACTGTCAGCCAGGGCTCCCCAATTGGACCAGATTAACAGCACCAATCAGGGAATTCATCTTCTATGAGGTGCAACTGGCTGGACTCATTATAATCTCCATGCTATGATTAAATACAAAAAAACAAGCTCTTAACTTTTTGAGTTTCTTTAGAAGCCGTGCTTTACTGTTATCTATCAGTTCCCAACAAAATCTGAGTTCACCTCAAACGACAATGTTCAAATAATGGTCTCCTGTGCTAATACTCCTATATTTTTATTAATGTTATTGACCTCTCAAACAATTTGACTGAATCTCGATTTTGTTAACAGCATGTTTTTCACTAATTTACTTATCAGCTATTTTCATGATGTAGTGTTGAAGAATGACCTTTCATCTCTTAGAGAACCTTTGCATTGTTAGTTATTTCCATTTTCTCAGACAGTCTTCCCATGTCTAATTTAAATGAGTCAATCTCAGCTGACTTCCTTCACCGTCTGCACTGTATTTTAGTTCTCCTAGAAAATTTTTAAATCATCCTTTTTTAAAGTTTCATTGTTTTAGGGAAGGAATCATCTTCCAAATTTCTGAGGGTCCCAATTTTGGCATCAAACCCCTTTAAAGTTAGACTGAACTGAGGCAGAATAAAACGTTCTGTACTCTGAATAAGCCATAGGCCATCCATACTTTTTAAGACTTTGAAAGTAATTGTTAGGGTAGAGAAAGATAAATTTGAGCACTGGTGAGGGTGTGTAAGCAAGAGCACACAGTCTTAAAATCAGTACCAGGAAGTTCAGAAGAGAAATCAGAAAGTAGTCCTTCATTGTGAAGTATGTAGAAATGTTGAACTCTTTCCCAGAAACAGCAATAGGTGGCAAATCAATTAATGATTTTAAATCTGTGATTGATAAGGTATTACAAGACAATGGTAGAAAAGGCATATAAAGTCAATGAGGTGGATGGGCTTAAGTAACAGATGAGCCGTGATCTCAATGGATGATGGAACAAGCTTGAGGGGCTGAATGGCCTCCTCCAGTCCTTATGGACGTGTTATTTTTGGAGTTTATCCAAATGACACTGCCACATCAATACATTTTGCTGATTAATTATATGCTGTATTTCATGCTGTGTCTTTGTACTCAGTAAAATGGACTGAGACTGGTCAAGATGCTCTTCAATGTATTGTGTATGTAAAAGTTTAAGTCGCCATTGGGCTGCTGTCTCATTAGCGAGCGATGACTGATGATGGTCTAACCTGAGGGTCACCATGCCTCAGGCAAGGGGAGAGGTTGAGAAGGAGAGTCCTTCATGGTAACCTCAGCTGCTTTAGTAATTGAACCTATACTATTGGCATCACTCTGTATCACAAACCAGCCATTCTAGCTTACTGACTCCCAATGTAGCCTAGCTATATAAAAACTAGCATTAATATAACACATTTCCCATCCATCAGATAGCTCAAAGTATGAGTAACAATCCCCATTGGAGAATTGTAAACCAAAGTTACCAAATGACTCCCCCTCAAATGAAGAAGCTATCAAAATAAACATTCACTCTCTGTAACTTTTACTTCAGCATGAATCAGAGCTGGAGTAAATTAAACATGAATTAGCAGACAAGTCATACGTCAAGTAAAGAAGTCAATTTCACTTTAAGTAGTCAATTGAACAAAAACACGTCTTTCATAATCACAAGTATCTGCATCACTGCCCACACAAACGCAGCACAATTTAGCAATACACTGTTAAACACAATATGTTGCTCTTTATTCACATGCTACAGGTCAGGAGGCCCATCTGACAGCAGATTTCATTTCTGGGTTTTTTGTGTATTGTTATCATCAGTAAGATACACATTTACAAATCCTCTGTCCTCATGACAAGCCTAATGATGTAACTATCCAGAGTTCCTTTTCAACTGACCAAGCCATAATACCCTGGTGTATAGTTTGCCCATTTCTGTAAAATCTTTCTCATCCCTGAGCTCTTCACACAGCTTCTCAGATTTGAGATATTTTTAACAGGCTCACTAATTGTGTCCAATAACTCCTCACTTTTTTGCCAAACAGAGAAACTGTCCTATTATTGGGTGAGCTTTGCTTCTTCTCTTCATAAAAGAACAATATGTTCCTCTTTATCTGTCTGCTTTCTCTTTGTGCCTGCCTCTGTATACTGGTCGGAGATAGCAAGAACTGCAGATGCTGGAGTCAGAGGCAATACAGTGTGGAGCTGGAGGAATACAGCAGGCCAGGCAGCAT
>NW_025967655.1:0-424 GCF_021869965.1 Rhincodon typus | reverse complement strand
GTATAATTGCAATGAGAGCCTTGATGTAAAGTAGTTTTAGTTGCACTTTTCATACATTGCACCCGCAATTATGGCGTGACCACAAGAGTTTTTCCAAAATTGTCTCCCCTGCAGAGATCTTCACCTGTCGAGAGTACATTGAAAATCTGGCCTGGACCTGGTTTGCAATTTTCCAAACAAGTCAAAATTGAACCTTCCTTACACTCTGGCATTTGTGGATTGTGAATTTGCCTGTGCTGAACTGAACAGTATTAGAAATTCTTACCATGAAATCCTTGCATTCTCAAATATTCAGAGATATTTGGAAGGAGTATTTGTGTGAAAAATGAAACCCCTCTAGAGATATCTTGAATGTTTTTGCTAAATATGTTAAAGTCTGTGAAAAAAAATGTATTTTTGCTTTGAGATAGCAAGAACTGCAATT
>NW_025967654.1:21975-25000 GCF_021869965.1 Rhincodon typus | reverse complement strand
TTTAAGTTACCATAGAAATTTAAAATGTGATATAAAGTAGCATGTGAATATTTTCTTCAATTTTGGGATTATGGAATTTGTGGTGTAGGAGCTCCATCTAGTGGATATGACATAGAGGCAAGACTTAAAACCAGATTCCCCAAGCCCCCAGGGGTGTGGTAAAAGGAGAAATACACACATGCTAACTGCCCCTGCAGCCATTTAAGAAACAAGGGGTGGGCGGTTAGGCAGAGAGTAGGTTGCCAAGTGGAGTTAATAAAATCCACAACTTCTAACCCATGTGCAGCGAGTATAAAGTCCAGCCCCTATAGGAATAGATTGAAGGATGAAGAAGGCTATTCAGCCCATCTGATTCATTCCTTTAGAGGCAGTCTACAGTCTGTTCACTGCTGCAGCTGTTTTCCTCATTTTATTGTGTTAGCTGCACATTCATGTTTTTTCCTCTTTACAGAATAGTGGGGACGTGTTAGCAGGTTTCTAGCGTCTGCAGTTGTTTTCTTTAATAATCTGTGGAACTGCGTCATGAACACTTTGTACATGATCGATAAATTCTGGATTCGAAATGTAAGGGGAGAGGTGGACAGCAACTCCCCCTCTTAAACAGTGAGTCAACAGATTCAGAATGAGCCTGCCGCTCAATCATAATGTGGTGTGGGAGGTAAATCAGACATCAGTCCCTCATTGGGAAGTGGACCCACATTCTGGAGCTGTTGGCCAACCTGACTGGGGAGATGGTGATGTAGTGGTAATGTCATGAGACTAGTAATCCATGAGACCTAGGCTGCTTCTCTGGAGGTATGGCTTCAAATCTCACTGTAGTAGCTAATGGAATTAATCCAACAATGGTGACCATGTAGCTATCACAAATTGTTGTAAAGGTTCAATAATGTCTTTCAGGGAAGGAAATCTGCCTTCTTTACCTTGACCAGGCCTACTTGTAGCTTCAGACCCACAACAATGTGGTTGACTCTTAACTCTTGTCTTCTGAAATGGCTGAGTGATTCACTCAGTTCAGGGGCAAATAAAGATGGGAAGCAAACGCTGGTCTGGCCAGCAACACCCACATCCCATGAAAGAATTAAGGTGGCTCCAACAGTCCTGGCAGCACCAGAGATTGGCGGTGGGTACCATCTGGACTGCAAGTAGGCCCATGAAGTTACCGGCCCCCCACCCCTGCCATGGAAACCCAGATCCTGATGTATTTCTCCAACATTTTCTGTTTCTATTCCAGGTATGTTGGGGGGGCTTTGGGCAGTCAGTGGGTTGTTTGATAGGAAAGGTAAACAGTGTGGAATATTTGGTCTTAATTTCTTTACAGATAGTTAAGGAAATAGGATACTATCCTTTGAAGGGAGGGGCTTTGACAGCAGAAATAGAATTCCAGTCCAATTTTTTTAATTCATTTGTGGGATGTGGGCATTGCTGGTTGGGTCAGAATATATTGCCCAAACAAAAATCTCTGTAGAGATCAGTTATTTTTACAGAAATACCCTTTGTATTTTTGGAACAGCTTCTGTGATATGATGTTAAAACTTTCATTGGAGTTTCATACTCCAACAGTACAATCTTAAACTCATTCAAGTTATGAGAAAAAAACAATATCACAGCAGATATTGTCAAGAGCTGTCAAAAGCTTAGGAGTTAACCACATTGCTGTGGTCTGGAGTCACATATAGATCGGACTGGGAAAGGACAGTAGTTTCCTTCCCTAAAGGACAGTAATGAACCAGATATTTTCCCCCCAACAATTGACAACGTTTCAATGGTCATCATTAGAGTCTTAAATCAATGAAAATAAAATCTTCTTGGGACTCTAAATATTGTTTTGTTGCCAATTGTTACTGTCAGACCTGCTGAGTTGCCCCAGAACTCTGTTTTTATTTCAGTTTTCCAATAATTAATATTTTGCATTCATGTCCTATTAATACCCTGCTATATAACACAACAAAATTGTAATAGTCATCATCATCAGCAGTCCCTCACAGATGAGGATGACTCTTCTTCCACTCTCAGAGTGAGTCCGCAGGTGGCTGTACAGTCAGATGTGGCTAGACAGGCTCTGTTACACATGGGGCAGAAGATTGCTGCTGGAAGGGATGGGTGGGGCATTGGTGTGGTAGCACACTCCTTTCGCCACTTTCTCCTGCCTTCCATTTTTTTCCAACAGCAAGTCTCAAGGTACTTGACACCTTCCCCGATGCTCCTCCCTCACTTTGGACGGCTTTGGGCTAGTGATTCCCAGGCGTCTGTAGGAATGCTGCACTTTGCCATTGAGGCCTTGAGGGTCTCATTGAAGCACTTCCTCTGTCCACCTGGGGCTTCCCTGCTGTTTTGAAGCTGGGAGTAGAGCACCTGTTCAGGGAGACTTGCGTCGGTCAGTAGATGACACACCCAGCCCATCATAGCCAATTACGGGTGGTGAATGCCTCCATGCTGGGGATGTAGGCCTGGCCAAGGTGGCTGGTGTTGGTGCCTCTTTCTTCCCAGCAGCTTCGCAGGATCTTGCTCATGCAACACTGGTGGTACTGCTCCAATGCCTTGAGGTGTCTGCTGTAGACAGTCCACATCTCATAACCATAGAGGAGGACAGGTTCTGTGACAGCTCTGTACATGATCTTGGTACAGGATCTGATGTTGTTCTCCAACACCCTTTTCCTCAGGAGGCCAAAGGCTGTGCTAGTACACTGGAGGTGATGCTGGATCTAACAGTAATATTGGGCGGTAACCCAAAATCACCGTAGAGCTTCTCCTCCAGATCACCATTATCCTCTCCCCTTACCAACATGGCGACTGTTGAGTTCCGCTTTGAGGTCATTGGGGTTCAGGGACGTATGGCTGGGCATGTGACGGCTGCCGGCTATTGCAGCTGCGCAGTGATTACCGGGGAAATGCGGATACTGGTTGTTGCGGCTGCGCAGTGTGTCTTTATTATGCCGGCTTCGGGAGGCTATGTCTGGATTCGGGGGTGGGCGGGGATAGCTACTGCGGCTGCGCAGTGAGTACGGCACCCTGTTTTCGGGGGGGG
>NW_025967654.1:970-21575 GCF_021869965.1 Rhincodon typus | reverse complement strand
AGGCCAAGCAGCATCAGAGGAGCAGGAAGGCTGAGGTTTCGGGCCTACACCTTTCAGAAATTTCTGAAGAAGGGTCTAGGCCCGAAACGTCAGCCTTCCTGATCCTCTGATGCTGCTTGGCCTGCTGTGTTCATCCAGCTCTACACCTTGTTATCTTAGGCTGGGGCTGATTGTTTTGAGCGAAGGATCCCGACCCGAAACGTCAACATTCCTGCTCCTCTGATGCTGCCTGGCCCGTTGTGTTCCTCCAACTCCATACCGTGTTATCTCATAGTCCTGTTGATGTTTGGCACATTCCTTCATTGCTCGTGTATTACCTTGTGACGGCAGCTCTGTCAATGGTTCGGAAAGTTGTGTGGTGATAGTGCCAGTGCCCAATAATCCAGAGTACTAATCCTGGGAACAAGGGTTAAAATCCTGCCGCAGCTCCTTAAATCCAACTCTCAAAGTCTGCAATATAAGGGACAGTTTTCATTAATGTTGTAAACTCTCACCTGATTCACTCCTAGAAATCTGCCTTTCTCACCTAGTCTGGTCTAAATTTGGAGTCTAGACACACAACAGTGCAGTTGATCCTTAACTTTCCTCTGAAATGGCCCTACCATGTTGCTCAGTTCAAGTGCAGGCCATGCTAGTGATTGCTGAATCACATGTATGAACAAACATTAAAAGCTATCATTGAGAATTTCAACATAAAATCTAGATTGGCATTCTACTTCAGTACTGAGGGAATGTTACATAGAACATAGTGTTATCTTTCAGGTGAAATGTTAAATAATCTTCTGTGCCCCATCGCAGGTGGATGTTTAAGATCCCCTGGTACTAATTTGAATAAATGGGTCTAGAATCTGTTATAAGAATGGGAAATTCTGGAAATGTTGAGGTCAAACATCATCCCTGTGGAGTGAAACAGACTGAATATTTCAAGTCTGTGACCTGTGAAGTTTGAAGGTGTAATCAGTTTAAAACAAGGTGAGGGTAGGAAAGGAAGAGCGAAAGGGAACTCTTGATAGATTGGAGACCAAGATTAAATGTCAAAAAATGTCAGAATTTTGTGATCTGAAATTGTTGAGTCCAGAAGGTTGTAAAATTTTAAATCAAAAGCTGGTATGCTGTTCACTGAGTTTAAATTGAGTTTCACTGGAAGAGTGTAGGACACTGAAGTCAGAGAGGTCTGAGTTAAGGAGGAGTTGAAATGACAGCGCCAGGAAAAGGCAGGATTACGATTGTGGACTAAATGGAGATGTTCCATAAAACGATCACTATTTTACAATGTAAACACAACACTGTGAGAAAAAAATACTGTATGTGACATCACTCTCTCAAATGGAAAGAGTCTTTGCAGTCTTGGTAGTGAGAAGGTAGAAGGGAAGGTGTTGCATCTGCACTTACATGGAAAGATGCCTTAAGAAGGAGAAGGGGTATTTGAGAAACAGATTAGGGTGTCACTGAATGCATGCTCCCTTCAGAAGGTTGATGTTAAAATTGCAAATTTGGTAATGACACTGTGCTGGGGGTAATAGAAGTGGCAGAGGGCAATTCGTAGAGTAATGAAAGCCAATTGGTAGAAGATGAGGATAAGAGAACCTGATCATGGTTCTGGGAAATAAACGGGGTGAGAACAGAAGTGTGTGGAAATAAAACGGCTATCGCTGAGGGCCGTGGCAACCACAGTGGAAGCAAGTTGAGGAAGATACTCAACTTAATTGAGTTTTTTTTTAACGAAGTAATCAAAAAGATTAATGGGGGCAGCATAGTACGTGTTTACTTGAACTTTAGTAAAGCCTTTGACAAGGTTCTGCATGGTAGACACATTAGTAAACTTAGTAAAGTCAGATCACATGGGATTCAGGGTGAGCTCGCTAGTTGGATACAAAATTGGCTTTATGGTCGGAGACAGAGGGTGTTGGTGGAGGGTTGTTTTCCTGACTGGAGACCTGTGTTCCACAGAGTTCGATACTGGTTCCACTTTTGTTTGTCATTTATATAAATGACTTGGATGAGAATATAAGAGGCATGGTTAGAAAGTTTGCAGATGACACCAAAATTGGTGGTGTAGTGGACAGTGAAGAAGGTTATCCAAGACTACAAAGAGATCTTGTTCGATTGGGTCAATGGGCTAAGGAGTGTCAGATAGAATTTAATTTGAATAAATGTGAGATACTGCAGTTTGGTAATGTAACAAGTACAGGACTTGTACAGAAACGGACTCTTCAGTCCAACTTGTCCATGTCGACCAAGTTTCCCAAATTAAACTAGTCCACTTACCTGCAATTGGCCCATATCCCAGTAAACCTTTCCTATACATGTACCTGTCCAAATGTCTTTTAAATGTTGTAACTGTACCCTGCATCTACCACTTCCTCTGGCAGTTCATTCCACATACGAACCACCCTCTATATGAAAAAGTTGCCCTGAGGTTACTTTTAAATTTTTCTCCTCACCTTAAAAATACAGCCCCTAGTTTGTGAAAAGCGCTATAATATGTAAACCTTTATCGCTAAATGTGCAATAAAACAATGCAGTGTATGTGTTAAAGCTGATGTAGTAGGTATTATAGTGCATGTCCTGTACTGTCAACTTTTGTACTTGTTTAAATATTAGCTTTTTTCATAATGAAGAGAGACAATGATGTGTTTTAACAGGTAAATACTTCTGCCCCTGGACAGACGACACAGAATTTGAATCAAGGATTGCATACTGTGAGTGGGGTTCCTGCCATGAGTGTCAATGGCCCCCATATGCTAGCAACCTTCACGCCAGAAGATACCCTACAGCAAATGGATGAACTGATTAAAGAGAACAATGAGTTAAAAGGTTTGGTCCCTCTCTTAGACTTAAGTTAAGGCACAAATGTAATCAGCTCTGTAATGCATTCACAAAGTTGTTTAGATTCTGATGTTGATGATTAATTAAATTAAAGGGTTTAATTGTATATGTACATCACATAGTAATATTTTATCATTTAATAATTCTTCACAGCTTTATTGTGGAAATATATTTTCTAGATGCTATGAAGTTAAATACTCTGGATATCCAAAGAGACATTGGGTTCAGATGAATAGATCTTTAATACATCAGAAAAAGATGTAGAAAATAATCAACAAAGCAAAATTGAATGGTGGCCTGTATATCTGGAAGACTGGAGTACAAGGATGCAGAAATTATCCTGCAGCTGTACTAAACCCTGGTTAGAGCCCACATGAAGTACTATGAGCACATCTGGGCACCCTACCTTCAGAAGGATATATTGACCTTGGAGAAAATACATGTAGTTTTATAAGCTTGACTGCCTAATAGTGACCATGAAATTATTATTGATTGTCACGAAAACCCCTTTAGTTCACTAACATCCATTTAGAGAAGAAAATGCATCATCATTATCTGGTCTGACCCACGTGTGACTCCAGACCCCAAGTAACTCTTAACTGCCCTCTTGACATAATTAGGCACCATATATGTGTGCTAGTTATTTTTTCCTCATAAAAGACAGTTTTTAAAAAAATTTTAGTCTGTAAATTAATTTTAATTCTAAATATAGATTCCTTAAAAGTTATATTTACAGAGAGTTTGAAATATTCTTTGTCAACATGAAGCTGAAGCAATATCAAATGCAATAAAAGCCAAATACTGCAGATGCTGGAAATCTGATATGGAAACTGAAAATGCCAGAGAAATTCAGCAGGTTTTGTAGCATCTGTGGAGAGAGAAGCAGAGTTAATGCTTTGAGTTCTTCAGAAGAGTCATATCAGACTTGATGTTAACTCTGTTTCTCTCTCTACAAATGCTGCCAGATCTGCTAAAATATCAAATGCACCTTGCACTGCTGGTATTCTTCCAAGAAGCCAGACAGAGTTACCCAATAACCCTGTCGACTGGGTAATGATGAGTCACAGGGGATTTTAAATGGAAGAATGAAGAAATATGATTTTAATTTTCTGAAAAGTTGATGGTGGTGAGAGTAGGAGAAAAGTAACAAACAAAAACAAATAACCTATTTAAATGGCCACAGTGGACTACTTGTTATCTAGCCTGCATTTTCAAAAGATCATGTACATTATTGATCTCATGTTTTTAAACTTCTTTAGTTGATTGTGTGTGCAAATTGATATGCAGAATCCTTAAATTTATATATTTGTCCACATTTCTGCTAGTTAGCCCTGGCCTCCTCAAAACAGGCCTATTTATGTCCTATACAGTGTTTGATGATATAAGCTCCTATCTACTTCTGTAACTTTGAAACACATGACCATCCACTTACTTATCGGTTGCAAACAAGAGTCATATAACACTCAAAACAGTAATTCTGTTTCTTCCTTCACGGATGCTGCCGGACCTGCTGAGTTGCTCCAGTACTTTTTTTAAAAATTTCAGATGTTTAGAAAGCTGTTTCACAGAGGACTTGTTCAAGATAACATAGTTAGATTTGGTTCTGAATTCACCACCTGTTCTGGCAGTAACTTCTGCCATTCTCGTGATTTAATTAAAAATCTTGGTCTGCTAAGTGTTTGCTAAATCAAGACCATCCCTATCTTTCACCCTTCTAGAAGTGGAACCATGCAGTTTTAACCATGCAGAAAAATGATGTCAATTGAACATTTCAAAAGCCACAATAACTTCTGGATTTACCTTGGGAATTTATATCTTGAATATAGTTGCAGCCAGTCGCACACCTACAAATAAATATAGGTACGATCAGTTCCTGGGTTGCAAGTGGATTCCAAATCTGAATCCATTTGCAAGTTGATTTGTATTCAAGCCAGAACACAATGTAGGACACTATAAAGCAGACATTTGTAAGTACAGGATATGCACGTTTGTTGGGTCTTTAGAATTACACACCTGCATGGTACAGTAAGTACGAACATTTGTAAGTTGAACGTTCATAAATCAGGGATCCCCTGTATTAGGAGTTTAGTATTTTATCTGGGTGATGCAAGTTGAGTTATTGCACTAAAATTGGAACAAAAAATATATCAACTGTAGATGTTTCAATTATCGTAAACTTTGCATTATTGTCTTAAAAACATTTCAATCATTATTACTTTTGAAGTTGTAAAATACTTAATGAAATTGAGTCCTTTATTTTGTGAAATCTCCCTAAAATTCAAAGACCTAGACATAGACTTATTGCTTGGCTGTGAGAGTGGGTGCGAGAGTCACATCCTTACTTAGAACTGCAAAGGTTAATTATTAGTCAAAAACTTGCTTGTTAGAACAAAAAAAACGTAATAATATTTGCATGACCCTGGAAAAAATTGTTGCAGAGAAAGTTTCACACAGTAATATCTGGTACTTTCTACTTTGGTAAAAGACAGCCACAACACTGACACTAATTAGTTTTGTACTTTCTACATTTTTATTGTAATTTAAATGGCAATGCTTCTTCAGATATTTTGAGCATAGTTAAATACAAAAAAAACTTTTAAAAAAGGAGAGCTATCAATTTTGTACTTTAGGATGTTTTATTAAAAGCACAATCTACTGATCTAAATAACTAATTTTTCACATCCATTTGAAGAGATATTAGTTCAAAGCTCTTCTGTTTTACACACCTGAAATACCACCTGATCAAGAGCAGTGACCCCATTTCAAATAAATCAGTAATTACAGACCTGCATCTAAATTGTTGTTTATAATATGAAACCACTTCATGTAAAACATATTAACAATTACTTTGTCAGCACAGTGTGAAGCTGGAGGAACACAGCAGGTCAGGCAGCATCAGATGAACAGGAAAGTCAACGTTTCAGGTCGTGACCCTTCATCAGAATCCCTCTAGACACCACGTTTTCTGTCCCTGTTCTGCACCATTTTTGGTTTGACAAAATCTTAAAGAAAATGGTTCAAAAGAAGTTTCTGTTTGAATTATATAAAAATTACAATGAAAGATACAAGCAATGGAATGAACCTCCACCTCTATAATAGTTGTATTTTTCTAACTTTTAGTGCAGTAATTTAACGTATGACAGAACTATTTTTAGTAAATCAATTTAAAGTCATTTTGAGTCAGCCTGTAATGAGTAGCTGTGATATTTCACTAAATTATAAAAATATCCTATTAGATTTAACTTGCAGAACAATTCTATATTTAGTTCATCTTCTTGCAAGTAAATGTCAGTGATT
This sequence comes from Rhincodon typus, assembly GCF_021869965.1. Classification (NCBI taxonomy): domain Eukaryota; kingdom Metazoa; phylum Chordata; class Chondrichthyes; order Orectolobiformes; family Rhincodontidae; genus Rhincodon; species Rhincodon typus. The sequence goes on along the minus strand of NW_025967654.1, from coordinate 15,449 downwards.
TTGCCTTGCAGAAGCAATCAAGCAAACAAATCATGCAATGAAGGAACGTTATGAAGAGCTTGCAACTTGGAGGGAAAAGCAGAGGGAAGAAAGGGACTATATTCAGAACAAGTTTGAAGAGGCCAAAACCCGATTAACAGACCTTACTACAGAGAATGAAATCTTGAAGAGCAAAATACAAGAATTGAGTGCTGATACTACGCAGGTATCCAAAGCAAGAACTGAAGGTTTTCAGCTCTGTTTGTACACCTGTTTCATTGCAGATATGGAGGCTGAAATATTTTAATTTGTTCACGTTAAAGGAAAAGCAAGAAGAAATGTGATTCAGCTTTTTAAATTGCTGAAAAGCGATTGTACTGCAATGCTAAATTTCTGTTTTTAAAAAAAACCGTCTTTACCTCTGATCCAGGTTCTAATCTTTGGATATATATTTACAATCTGTGAATGCCTACACTGGATCATGGTGTTGATAAGAGTGGTTAACTGAGAAATGGAAAAGTGTGCACATGCAGTGATTGGAGTGATTTCCAGATTTGGATTTTTTACACTGTTAATGAAAAGAAAGTATAGAATCATTTGAACCATGATTCATTTTATCGGGAATTAGTTAATATTGGCAGTAACTACTGAAAAAGGCATTTTTGTTGTCTAGGCGTTATGTTCCACGTTCAAATGTTTAAAATCAAGCAACATGCTGGGTTGTAAATAGGCATTAAAGTTAGACTCCTGGGTACTATTCCAGCATTCGCAAGACAAAAAATTGACATTTTTCTTCCTTTTTAAGTATGATACACTGTTTAAAGTAAGCTTCTGTTAAAATCAATTAATTATATTTTGGTTTTACATAGAAATGGCCAAATACCTGCCTCCAAATGAGTGTAAAAGTAATAAATATTACCCTTATAATAAATTATAATAATAATTATAACTTATAATAAATTGAGGACTGTAGTCTCTGAAAATCTTCCAGATGTTTCTCCTGGGCCAAAGGATGTAATGTAATGTGCAACTGGTCAGATATGATTAAATAAATTTAGAACAATGTTTGATATATTTGCTTGATTACCCTGTGAAGAAGAAAGCTTCACAATTACAATTTCAATCATATGCCTCTTTGAAATATTGGAATCCATGACTACACAAATTAAGCTTGATTTGTGGGAAGTAATGGACTTTATAGGCACAAGTTTGCTCCTCTCATTCCATTCTTTGTGTTGGTAAGGAATCAGTTGGATAATATTTTTTAAACTCGTAATTTTTATTTTCTGACAGGAAGTACCCAAAGGTGCAATCTCTAATCTGATGGAACAAGATATTCAACAACTGAAAGCGCTTGTTAGCAGGCTGCAGACAGAAAAGGCTGATTTGGTTGCCATGAATTCAGAGCTTCTGCTGAAATTGGGTGCCCCATCATCTGATGATTCATTTGTTGAAATTCGAATGGTATGTGGGAAAGCTAAATTTTAAAAATGGAATTCCAGTGCCTGTTAGTGCCAGAAATTGGTTATTGTTACAGTGTGCGAATATACATTTCTACGTTTATGAATTTCCTAAAAACAAGATAAGTTAGTGGTTTGTTCAGGCTGCTATCTAATTTATGAACCAAGCCTGTGCTGAATTCGTGAAAGTGCTAGCAAAACACACCTATGAAGTTGAAGAAACTGTATCGCGAAATTACAAAATGCATCCTAATTGCTGTGATTTTATACTGTGACACACTGCTTATGAGAATTTTGCTTCTTAAAAGCAGTAAGCACAAAGGGTTTGGATGCAAGGCAAGGTCGGGGGTGGGTGGGGGGGAGAGAGAGAGAGAGAGAGAGAGAGTGTGTGAGGTCAGTAGAGGATTAAAGTAGAGCAAATCAACCTACCTCTCAAGCCCAGGCTTCTAACTCAAGAGCACTGGAGACCAAGGCTTAAGAATACATTGATTGAAATATTGGTTGGGCCATGGAACATTGCAAAGGATTTAAAAGTAGGGATGAAATTTAACATATATTGAAAATATATTAACATATATTTTAATAAGTTGAAATTTTCTGGAATTGTTTGGTTTTTGTCAGCTTGGTAAAATGTGCCAATTTTATAGCATAATGTATGTTTGAGCAATTATGTACATTTAAAAATCTTTTAACTTTGAGCAATGAGCATGTAGCAGTGTACAATGAAATTCAAAGGCAGTAATACTATTTAATTATGTAGGAGGCTGCAGATGATGGTGAACTGAAAGCAGCAAAGGAAATGCAATGCAAGAGTGCCGACAGCCAAACAGTCTACACGCAAGTATTTCATTTATTTAATTATTTAATTAAAATTTGAAGTAAGTTTGTATGCTGTTTAAGCTTTCAATTGCAATTTAACTTATTTCAAATTAAGATTTGATTACTTCCATATGTAAAGTTCCATGAATCCAAATAGCATTGTGCAAAGAGTATCCTTTGAAATAATGCACTGAAGCTTTGTTGCTCAAAACATACTGCTTCTCTCAAATGCAAATTCCTACGTTATACTGGTAAAATACATCAATTTAATTTCATTGCCATGATCAGTCTGAGAGTGTTTTGAGAATGTGGCTATTCAGAAGTATAAAGCTCGCTAACTATTGAAAGAAGAATCATAAGACAATAGAATAAATAAAAGAATACTTTAGGAGTCAAGATATGGCACAGAATTTGAAGCTCAATCTCCACCTAACTGAAAAATGAGAGAATCACCGTTAATTAACGAAGAGAGTTGCAGCTAGATAAACTCTTAATTTATCTAAATGTTTGCTGAACTAATTCAAGAAAATTAGAGCAGCCATCTAGTTGAAAAATATAATAATTCATCATGAAGTGTAGGTCTTACACTGTTTTGCACCAGAGATCATTAATTGAAACATAATCATACAGTGAAGTGCAAGGCCAAGCATAAGAAATAAGAGAAGTAAGCCATTTGGCTCTTTGAGCCTGCTGTGTCATTGAGCAACTTCATGACTGATTATCTACTTCAAGTCCACCTTCTGGCACCATCCCCATATCATTTAAGAGACAAGGAGAGGCTGGTGATATTCCCACAGAAAACCCTACCAACTGAATCACTACTTCCTTTAAACCAAGTGCATAGGCTAAGGCTTTTTTCCCTGGAGCACTGGGGGCTGAAGGGGTCCTTATAGAGAAGACTAATAAAATCAGGAAGGGCATGGATAGGATCAATAGCCAAAGTCTTTTTCCCAGGGTAAGGGAGTCCAGAACTCGACAGCATAGGTTTAAGGTGACAGGGGAAAGATTTTAAAAAGGATCTGAGGGATAATCTTTTCACGCAGAGAGTGGTGATGTATGGAACAAACTGCCAGAGGAAGTGGTGGAGGAAGGTACAATTACAAAATTCAAAAGGTATTTGGATGGGTAAATGAATTGGAAAGATATAGAGGGATATGGGCCAAATACTGGCAAATGGGACTAGGTCAGATTGGGATATCTGGTTGACATGGATAAGTTGGATTGAAGGGTCTGCTTCCGTGCTTTATGACCCAATGACTCTATCTTTAATGCCAATGTAAGATGTAGCTTTTCAATTTCACCAAACTGTGGAATCTCAGAGATTCTTTGGTCCCACGACATTTTAGATGTAATAGATATTTTAAGAAGTCTTGCCCAAACCCAAGACCTGTAAAGTTTAGCCAGTGGATTTTTATTGTTTCTGTGTTAAATGCACGTAAGTTATTTTACTGCAGGATAATTGCCATTCATGAGGCCAAGGTACCATTTTCATTGGGTGTACTGCAGGAATTAGAAAAAAATAGATACACAGAAGAGTCAAAGCTGAAGTGGCTATAGCAGATGGTTTTGAGTGTTAAATATAAGTGTCAATAGATTGTAACACTATTACTGAGGAACCATTAGTTTTTGGGCTTCTTGAAAATATCACCTGTGGAACTTTGTTAATCATGATTGAATAATTTGATATTTTGTAATTCTGCAAGGGTAGCTTCAAGGCTTGTGACAATTTTGACAAAAAATCTTTGTTTTCAGAAATTATACTTAATTGATACTCTTCTTACTTGAATGCATAAATTAAATTAATCACTGTTTTATTAAAGTGCAATTTTCAAAATGAAAGTAGTCTTTTTCAGTAACGCAAACAAAAGTAGCTGGAGAAACTCAGCAGGTCTGGTAGCACCTGTGGAGAGAGAAACAGTGAAGGTTTAGCATCCAGTGACTCTTCTTCAAAACTGTAGCTAGTTTGGTATATAAACTGAAATTGAAGATGGGGCAGACCAAGTGATAGGTGGAGCTGGAGCCCACAGAGAGAGATGCTTTTGGGCAGACAAAGGAATGGGTAATGGTGAGCCAAGGGGAAAGAAAAGCTGCTAATTGGAGGGGTACAATTAGTGGGTGACAGTGAGTTGGCTGTGGTGAAAGCAGCCCATGTAATGAAAAGGCCTGGGGTGTTGGGGATGGACAAAGGACATGGGACAAGTAGCTCAGCCCTGAAGTTATTGAACTGAATATTGAGTCCTGAAACTGCAGGGTCCCCAAGTGTAAAATGCAATGCTATTCATTCAGTTTGTGCTGAGCTTCACTGGAGCATTGCAGAAAGGCTTGGACACAGATGTTGGCCAGGGAACATCTGAAATGGTGGGTAACTGGAAATTGGGTAGAATGTAGGTGTTCTGCACTTCATCTCCCCAGCGTTGAGGCGATCGTGTTGTGAGCAGCAAATACAGTTGACTAGATTGAGTCAAGTGCAGGTAATTAGCTGCTTCACCTGGAAAGTGTGTCCAGTGCCTTGAATAGTGAGGTGGGAGGAAGTAAACGAACAGAGATTACGTCTTCTGGGATTGCAAGGGAAGATGCTGGGAGGGGTGTCAGAAGTGGACCAGAGTGTTCCGGAGAGAATGATCCCTGTGGAAGGCTGACAAAGGAGGGAAGGGGAATATGTCTTGTGGTGGTAGAAATGATGGCCTTTAGTCCTTTGGATGTGGATGCTGGTGGAGTAGAATGTGAGGCTCTTGGGGACCTATTATTGTTGCAGGAGGGAGGAGAAGGGGTGAGGGCAGAAGTGCGGGAGGTGGGCATAGCTGAGGATTCTGTCGATCGTGGTGGTGAAGGATCCTCAGTGAGGGCAAAGATGGACATTGCTGAGGCTCCAGTATGGAAGATGGCATCATCAGAACAGATGAAATGGAGACAGAAACTGAGAGAGTGGGCTGGAGTCCTTGCAGGAAGCTGGGTATAAGGATATACGGTCCAACTAGCTCTGGGAGTTGGTGGATTTGTAGTGAATGTTGATGGCTAGCCTATTCCCAGAAGTGGGAAAGGAGATATCAAGGTAGGGAAGAGAGGAGTCAGAGATGGACCACGTGAAGGTGAGAGTAGGGTGAAGCGAAATTGATAAATTTTCCCAATTCTGAAGGGAGAGGGAAGCAGCACCAATGTTGTCGATGCTGAAGTCAGTTCTGAAGAAAGGTTCCTAAACCCAAAACATTGACACTGCTTTCTTTCCACAGATGCTGCTAGACCTATTGAGTTCCTCTAGATTTTTCTGTGTTGTTTCAGATTTCCAGCATCTGTAGTTCCTTGTTTTTGTTTAGCCTTTTCTGTGTTATTTTATCATAGGGAGTAGTTTGAAATAATTAACATACCAAAATTTATTTTAAATATGCAATCATTGAAAACAGGTCAAACGTACATGATAGTACTGGAAAACGCCTGCTGTCAGAAGAGTTAACAGTCAGCCAACTCCTTCATGTGCTGAGGGACAAGACTCTGAATTTGGAAAAGCTCGAACATGAGCTTCAATCTTCAAAGCAAAGGTAAAGAATTTTGAGGATATGCAAATGCCTCTATTAGAACCAAACCTTTAAGCGCTTTGAATTCTATTTCAGTGTCTAATACAGTGAGTTGTTTTGTGAATTCTGTATACGTTTTGGGCCATGTTAACTCTCATATTCCAAATTTCGATGTTGTTTTTGAATTTGATTTGTTGACCTTCTATCAACTTGACTGATGTCATAATTGTACGAAAGGTGAAGCTTTGTTCCCTGTGACACCATCGAAGAAAGAATGCTGCCATTCATTATTGGTCACATGATAAATGCAATTGAATTTGTAAGAAAAACTGAAGAAAGGGCATTGATCGGTTAAAAGTTGAGAGACTTTATCCAACTTTTTTGTTAATAAATGTGACTTTAATTACAATTTGCCTTGTACTTAGTAAAATAAAAATATTGTTTGGGTACATTTATCATTAGAAATTAGCTTTCATTATTTTCCTTCATGGTAAGCATTCACATAATTTGACAATGTTTGTCAGGATTTCAGAGTTGGAGAAAGTGTGTGAAACAGCTGAGCTTGCAAGACAGACTGAGAAAAATGTAGCAGAGCAGCTTTCGTCTGTTACCAAACAGGAATTGGCACCTGGGACAATGCTGATTGATGTCAGTATAGAGCAACAGAATACTGAAACAACAGCTGCTCCAGTAGAAGGTTTGAATAATCCGAACAACCAAGTAAGTGATTTATTACTCAAGTTTATAAGACTAAAATGGATTCCATGCTTGTTATAAAGGGGTTTATTTCACCATCATAAGTTGCGCAGTGCGAAAAGACTGAGGTACTCATGAAATAAGAACGGACCTATTGAGTCACCATAATACTCAGTCTTTTTCGTTAGTCTATAACAGACCCATTACATGGCGAAGGAGCCCACCATAGTAGAAAGAAGCACTTGCAAATACATAGCTGCATTGGTGCCTTTTGTGATCCCAGATTATGTCCCAAAATAATGTTTCTTTAGGAGCCCTTAAACAATCTAATTTATTTCAGATAAAATGACAGAATTGTTATGGTGCACATGGAGGCCATTTGGCCCATTGTATCTGTACTGGCTGTGCAGTGAATGTCATGACTTAGTGCCATACTCCTGTTTCTCTATTGCTTTACATTGTCTGCATTCAAATAATCATTCAAATCTTCTTGAATGTCTCAAATGGCTCCTCCTCCTCCAAACGTCCAGGCAATGCATTCCAGACCCGTCACCTGTTGTGTGAAAAAGCTTTTTCTCGCATCACGTTTGCTGCATTTGCAAGTCACTTTAAGTCTTTGCCCTCTCGTTGTTCATCCTTTTACAACCAGGAACAGTTTTTCCCTTTCTTCTCTTTCAACACCTGTTTATGATTTTGAAATCTTTTATCAAATCTTCTGTTAATAGCCTTCTGTCTAAGAGGAATATTCCCAGCTCTCCAGTCTGTCCTCATATTTTAATTCAAATCCCTACAACCATTTTTTGTAAATCTGCTCTACACGTTTTATAAGTAAGCTCACATCAGATCTATTGAATGGCGTCCAGAACTCTACACAATATTTTCCCTGAGGTCTGACAAGTGTCTTGTATAAGTTCAGCATAACCTCCTTGCTCTTGTAGTCTATACTGCTATTAATAGAGCCTGGGATACTGCCTGCTTAATTAACTACCTCTCCTCCATCCTTCAGTGATCTCTGCACATGTACACCCATACCACTCTGCTTTGGCATTTCATTAAGTGTTGTACTATATTTAATATTGTCTGTCAAAATGCATTGGCTCACTTCTCTGCATTGAACTTTGTGTGCCAACTATCTGCTCTCTCCACCAAACTGTCCTTTGGATTTCTACATTGTCCTGCCCAAAGCTTATTATGCTTCTGATGCTGTCCACTATCTGCTCTATAGATTTATCACACTTCCTGAAACATTGTATGAGGGATTCGTTTTAAATCTATCCCTTCTTCAGACGCGAACTAAACACCTTACTGAGCATGTACAAACCAGATTTTGCTTTTGGAATCGAGCCACATTGACATTAGTTCTACGTAGGATATTGAGTAAAGCTTTAGGAAGTGTTAGTTGTTTAGTCCTTCCTACATTTACCATTTTCACTATCCAGCATTTCATGGGATATTTAAAAAGTAATGCAAATTAATGTTTTCTGACAGTGAAGAGGGATTCAATAACAGCTTCAGTCATCTAAACTATAATTGGTAATGCATTGGCTTAGCAGCATTGTAGACTACATCATAATGTTTGTAGATTTAGCAGCTTAGCATAAAATAGGTTTGATATCTGCAGCATTATTCAGTTATATTACTATATAAAGTTACTAGTCAGGTTAACAGTGCAATTTGTATGTATCTACAGTCTTCAAATGAAGTTGAAGCATTGAAGTCACAAGTGATGTCATTATTAAAAGATTTGCAGGAAGCCCAGAAAAAGCTGGATGAAGCTGAACTTATGAAGAAATCTCTTAATGAGAGGTAAGAAATATGTTTGGAAAATGGATAAGTAAGTTGAATCTTGGGAAACTAATTTTAATGCTTGAGGTACAGTGAATATTATCAAAGTTGAATGAGGAGCTGTTGCAGACCACTCAAGCAACATTTGGGCAGAACTTCATTGCTTTGTCCTGTCATGGGTATCATTGAAACACTAATTCTCTAATGATTTAATAATCTTCAATATTCTGCAAAAGAGGAAAAATCCTTTCCTAGATGAAAAGAGAGGAAATTGCTCCTGAACTTCATTAACAGTTGATCATGAAGTATTACGATGAAAGTTAAGTCTGTGTGGATTTCTGACAAAGGACATGGACATAAGGTACTAGTCTTCCTAGTCCAGCGTCATCCTTGAAATAAATCCCTCAACCTTACAGCACTCTCTAAATAATTTTATCTTTCTGTCTGTTTCAAATCTCTTGAGTGTAATCTTGTATCCACAGCCATTGGCTTAAGCTTCTTAATTACTGGAAATGGTCTGTTCTTTACTCGTGCCACATAATCAAACCAATTTTTAAGATGGGTTGCTACCTTCTCTTTTTAATTCTGTACCTGATCTTCAGAAACCTTCTGGGGTGTCTTGGCAAAAGTTTCAAATCCATTTACACACAATCTATTTAATTTTTGTCATCTGCCTGCAACTTCCTCAAAGTCATAATTCTGGAATCCTGTATATATCTTTTAAAATCTGTGCCGTATACTTCTATTTTCACATTATCTAGATAAATGATGGTTTTAATTTTAGAGGATGTGTAACTTTCCCTGCTAAAAGTGTTGCGTGTCCTATAATGACCTAGATTAGTTCCTTCTTTTGATATGCGATGCACTACATTGGCCAATCTTCCATCTCCTGTTGCACAAGCACACTCTCAGTGGATGAAGTAAAACTCATAAGGCCTCAACAGTGCCCCGTTTAACCTCTGAGAGGTAGTAAGAACTACAGACGCTGGAGTCAGAGATAACACAGTGTGGAGCCAGAGGAACACAGCAGGTCAGGCAGCATCAGAGGAGTAGGAAAGTTGACATTTTGGGTCTGGACCCATCTTCAGAACTGAAGGTTTAACCTCTGTTGGATTTCTAGGATATAACCCATTAGGCCCTGGTGTTCATCATCCTGCAGCCGAATTTAAAATTTTGCTTTCATCCATCATAATATTACTGGCTTTTCTCACTCTGATCCACCAATATTCACTTTCTCTCTGATATCCTCTTTGGTAGTGACACATTTTTTTGATGATAATTCTCTCCCCATTGATCCCATCTTCTCAATTGTCTTGCAACTGATATAGTCGTAGACATAAAAAACAATTCTGGAGAGCACTGAACTGGTCAAGCAGAACTTGTAAGATATTGCACTTTCTGATTTATTTTCTCATACTATCTTATTGCTGTTGTTTTCCTGCATTTAATATTATTTCCTGTGTTATTATATCTTCCTTCAGTTTTTGCGATATTGTAGTGATGAAAGACTGTTTTCTACAAGTTTAATTATTTTTGTAAATTTCATCAACCGTGCCATCCTAAACCCAGTACCTGTTTTATTGATGAAACATATTTACTTTGTACTCTTCTTATTAGGAAGGGCACTTTAGGGTATGGGATTAACCCTCACTCACACTGCAACTGTCTTTAATTTGTAGTGTGTATTTATACCACAGCATTTGTAGAATGCCAAGGAGCAGGTCACCTCATGGCTAGAGAATGCTGCATGGCAGGTGACATTCATGTAAATATTTAACATTTTGTAAATGTTAATTATTGGAAGCTTTTTTTTGGTTTTATCTATCAGAAAGGATATTTGAACACCACTGGCATAAAACAAATTCTGCATCCCCTTCAGTTACTACATTCAGTGTAGAATATTCCTGGAATCCTTAATGGGAAAATCACTGAGGATACAATCATTTTAAGACATTGCCATTTATTTTTGTGGCCTATTATTAACAGTTCTCAGTAATTTTTTAATGCCAGAACAAGTTCTTGATCATTATTCATCCACTATGAGCAGAATATTATCTGATACTACTTCATTGTGGGTATGGATATTTCAAAAAGTAATTAAATTTTACCATGCTTGTGAATTGATGGGGAACAAGTAGCATATAAATATCAAAAACAGTTTTGTGAAAACTGGGAGAAAAATGCAAGCTTTTTAGACTTATCATTCCTCTCCTGTATGGTTCCACTTTATAAATGCTCTTCCAGATGGATGTTATTGTCTGTAGAAAATAATTGGATGGTTTAGCCAACAAATACATTTCAGAAATTACGCATCTGCTTCTGCTGATGTTCCATCAAAACATTTTGATGGAACAAAATATCAAATCAAAGTCAGACTGGTTTGAGGAATGCATTATTTTGGCCCAACACTAAATTTAATCTAAAGTTAAGATTTTAACCACTTGTAACCTTAAGAGTTTGAATTGTTACCTTAGTTTTGATTAATCTTTGTGGTTGTTAGTGGGTGCAACAAAATTATTAACCACTTGATCTCTTTCAGATGTCTTGATTTGGAACAACAGGTGGCAAACAGCCAGGTGACAGTGGAGGAGACAAGGCAGCTTGGATTTTACAATGAAAAGTTGAAGCTGCAAGTGGAAAGCTTACAATCAGAACATCAAATTGACCAGATGAAATTAGCAGATGAAAAGATAAAATTAGCAGAGGAAAAGTAAGTTTTTTTTTTCATGTTTCTCATGTTCCAAATTTGCAGAGATTTTGGCACTCCTACATAAGCTGAAGTTGCATAGTGCTATTTCACCTCAATATATTAAAAAGTGCTTTATGGCAATAAATTGTGAAGTTGTAATGCAGCATTAGGCAGCAGGCATTTTGTTCCAGTCATGTCCCACAGACGTGTAATAAGAATGAGATGAATGAATAATCTGAGTTGAAAATAATGTAGGGCAGGGCATCAGAAAATCTCATGGTACATATTACCACGCGATCTTTAACATCCACATGAATTGGCTTTAAAGTCTTATCCAAAACACAGCATCTCACTACCACAGTGGGATATCAGTCTGCCTGATGAGTAGAAATCCTGGCTTGAAGCTTCAGTCTTCTGGCAACCTGAAGTGTAAAGGACAACAGATTGGCATTAATGTTAGAACATCCTTGAAAATAAGTTATTTTCTAAATTTGTTCCTTTTTAATATTTATGCAAACAAAATATTTTGAGTAATAGTTAAATAAAAATATAACTCATTTAATAATTTATTTTACTATCTAAACAGAAGAAAACTTATGCAGATCCAAGAGGCCTATGATCATTTATTTCAAGATTACAACAACCTTAAGAAGTCTAATGAAGAAGTGAAAGTTAAAGAGGTATGTTCATTATTTGGGAAAGTGTGATTTTTGGCATTTTTTTGCGTGCTGCGCACCTTTTTTTGGAAATTCAGCACTTTTATCTTTCCCTTTCTTGCTACTATTCACTCAAATTTGGAGTTTCCATTTGTAAATACGCTGAACAGTTCTGAAGTCCTAACATGAATGGTCAGTGTAAATGCCTAGTGTTGAATCTCTCGTATAGAATCTGGTGTTGCATGTTAGCTTTAGGATTTCTTCTGTTAGGATGCTGCTGTGTACAATGGCTGTGAAATGTTTTTCATGTAATTTAATTTTTATCATTTATTTATGTTACATTTGAATGGTTAAAACACCGTGCTTATCAACTGCAAACAGAATAACTTGGCACTTTCTGCTGTCAGTATCAGCCTCAATGAAGTGTGCTTTGGATAACCATAGTGTGGGTTAGCTAGTTAAGTATGAAACTCTGTTTAAGGCAGCGTACAGCAGAACTAATAAATGATGTCTCAAAATAGTGAAGTACAGCATGGTTTTCCCCTAAGTCTGTTTCTGATCTTGACTTCACTCCTGAGGCACAATGTCAAGCAGAGATCAGTGCATCTCCACAGAAAAAGGGACATTTAAAGGGCATGGAGCTAGAAAGCTCCAGTCTTGCTGGTCTTGAATGCATCTTCTTAATACTTGGCAAGGAGCAGCATTGACAATCCTGGATTGGGACATCTGTTATTTTCCCATCTGCTGGGATTTTAAGTATATTCATGAAAATGTCTATCCAATTCCTTTTTCCATTGAAAACCATGGCTGAAACGACCTGTGGGTCCCTTGAATGCAATAGGCGGTAAGGTATGCTAAGACTGAAGATAGTGCGTAATTAATGATGCTGGTTGGTGTCACTAAGTCAGTGCCAAAATGCTTAATTTCAAAGCTTAATTTGTACCTTCATTGATTTCTTTCTAGTTTTGGAATTGATATACTATGTCTCCATAGCTAGGTAGGCAGACCATAGTGCAACAGATTTTGTGTTTTCATTTGTAAATGGGCGTTTTAATCCATATATGTGCAGTCAAGCCTGTGGCACAGATGTTATTAGTATAATATCTTATAGTAGTTTCTTGAATCTGGTTTGGTGCCTGAAGTCCTGTATTCTGCAGTTTACAATGGTGATGATTTGTTGAATCTTAGACATACGTTCCACCTGGAATAGCAATCCAGTTTCGATTAAATACTAGGTAGACAAACAGAAGGCTGAAAGAACACAGCAAGCCAGGCAGCATCTGGAGGAAAGGAGAACTCAGTGTTTCCGGTATTACCCTTCTTCAGGACTGAAGTACTACTTGTTTCTCTGAACTCCACTGTATAGAGCAGAAAATGATGTGTATCATTCTTGTTCTGACTTGACAATTACAGCAAAGCTAACCAGCATTTATATACACCCAGTTGTAAATTAGCATTTTGTATTTCTAATAGGTTTTTACACTTTTTTTGCTTCACCCAGAAATATCTGAATATCATTGTTCATGGTAAGCTATCTTGTAATATAGCATAGATAATACAGATTTCTAACAGATCGTTAAATTATGCAAACTCAACAAGTACATGATTAATGTTAAGGTCCAAGCTATGGATAGTCCATTGCCTTCCAGATGTAAAATAAAACAGACAGTGTAGTAGACCTTCAAAATCTCACTCTGATTCCTGAACTATGAAGGTTAGGACAGCCCAGCATCATGCTAGTCTAAGTGGCGTCAGCATGATTAGCTGATGATGTTTCACAGTCTCACTTGTGTTCAGCAATTAATGTATCTGTCTGTGTTGTTGAACAAAATGGAACATATGCATTGAAGTATGTGTGCCACAGGTCAGATCAAGTTCCTGTGTTTTTTTTTCACTTACTTCAAGCAATCAGTAAGCAGAGTTTAATTCAGTTGTGAGTTCTAGTTCATGAAAATCAAATTGGAAAGCCTCAGTTAAGTACAGATTTAAAAGCTGGGATTTTTCTGGGATTGCGTCACTGGAATGGATGGTATTAGGAGACAGGTTGAAACCTTATTTTGATGTTTGTGTTTTGTTATGAGTATAATATGTAGCTCTGTTTTCCTTTTTTTGTATAATAAAATGATGTTCTGTTGTTAAAGAATATCTACAGCCTCGTATGAAAATCTTAGGGAGAGGCTATGGCCTGGTGGTATTATCGCTGGACTGTTAATTCAGAGACTTAGATAATGTTCTGGGGACTTGGGTTTGAATCCCTCCATGGTAGATGGTGGAATTTGAATTCAATAAAGATCTGTAATTAAGAAGCTAATAATGACTGTCAATTGTCGAAAAGACCCATCTGGTTCACTAACGTCCTTTTAGGGAAGGAAACTGCCATCCTTACCTGGTTTGACATACATGTGACTCCAGACCCACAGCAATGTGGTTGACTCTTAACTGCCTTCTGGGCAATTAGGGATGGGGAATAAATGGAGCCTAACCAGCGACACCCCTCATCCTGTGAATGAATAAAGAAAACAAACCTGCAACAATTAAATATGATATAACAAGGTATAGAGCTGGATGAACACAGCAGGCCAAGCAGCATCAGAGGAGCAGGAAGGCTGACGTTTCGGTCCTAGACCCTTCTTCAGAAATGGGGGTTGAATGTCAAGGGGCAGTGATTAGATTGTCTATTATTGGAGATGGTCATTGCCTGGCATTTGTGTGGTGCTCCAGAACTTTAACCTGCTATATCCAGAAAGGTGTGGGAATCGTAGCACAATGGTTAGGTAATTCAGATTGTTGATCTTATGACATGAATTCAAACCCAACTATGAAATTTCATTTGAATTCAGTAAATAAATTTGGAACAGCAAACTAGAATCAGTGATAGTAGGA
>NW_025967654.1:434-870 GCF_021869965.1 Rhincodon typus | reverse complement strand
CACCCGCACACACTCACACACCGCACACATACACACATCCACACACATACACGCACACGCACGCGCACACACACATACGCTCACACACATTATCTTCCATTTGTGTTAACCTCATGGATCACCTTTTGTCAAATCTGATTAGTTCAATCACAATGCCTCTTTCCATCTCCAAACATATGACATGGCCTCCCCTCTATTGTTTCAGATCTGGTTCCAGCACCCAATTGCCAAAGTACCACATCAGCTGGAAACACTTCAAGTCATGCCTTTGAATTTGTTGTACTCTAAAACGAGCATCAGATGATGTGAATTAGAAAAATCTGTGGGAAAGTTGGAAAACCGATAAGTTAATAAAGAGGACCGAGACAATAGGCATCCTGGCAGTGATAGTAGGAACTGCAGATGCTGGAGAATCTGAGATAACTAGGTGTAGAGC
>NW_025967653.1:0-25000 GCF_021869965.1 Rhincodon typus | reverse complement strand
ATGTTCTGTTAGCTTAGACAGTGTAACACATGTGTGGGTAGAATTGAGAAATACCAAGGGGGAAAACATTTCTGGGAGTGGTATATAGACCACCAAACTGGAATGGTGATACTGGAAATGGCGTTATACAGGAAACCAGAGATGCATGTGGCAAAGGAACACCTGTAATTATGGTGAGGTAGTTGATTCTGAGACTAGGGTTCTCAACCTTGATAAGGAAAACTACGGTGGAATGAGGTGTGAGTCGGCTTGGATGGATTGGGAGATGGTCCTGAAAGGAATGACAGCAGATAGGCAGTGGCAAACATTCAAATACCAAATGGCTGAACTACAAAAATGATTTATTCCTGTTTGGCACAAGACCACAAAGAGAACAGTGGTTAGTCCATGGTTTGAGGCAAGTTAGATATAGTATTGGATACAAAAAAGAGGCAAGAAAAAAAAACAATAAACCTGAGGATTGTGAACAGTTTAGAAGTCAAAAGAGAACCAAGGGATTGATTAAGATGGGGAAAATACAATTTGAGAGTAAGAATTGACTGTAAAGGTTTCTATAAGTAAGTAAAAAGAAAAAGATGGTTGAAAACCTATGTATGTCCCTTCCAGGCAGAAAAGGGGGAATTTATAATGGGGAACAAAGAAATAGCTAATGAACCAAATTCATACTTCTCCTCTTCACAAAGGAGGACACAAATAATGTACCAGATGTGGAACACAGGGTTCAGAGAGAAGGAGAAACTGAAGCAATTCTGTATTCAGAGGGAAATGGTGAGGGAGATATTGATGAAATTGAACATAAAAGAACATAGAACAGTACAGCAGAGTACAGGCCCTTCAGCCATGTTGTTGTGCCGAACTTTTACCCTAAACCTAAGGTCTATCTAACCTCCACTCCTACCTTATGCTATCATCCATATGCCTATCTAATAGCCGCTTAAATGCCCCTAATGAGGCCGACTCCACTACCCTCTCCGGCAATGCATTCCACGCCCCGACCACTCTCTGAAGGCTGAGAAATCCCCGGGTGCTGATAATCTGTATCCCTGAGTACTTAAGTAAGTGGCCATAGAAATAATAGATGCATTGCCAGTGATTTTCCAAGATTCTTTAGGCTCTAAAACAGTTCCAATTGATTGGAGGGGAGCTAATGTAACCCCACTATATAATAAGGGAGGTAGAGAGAAAACAGGGAATTATAGACCAGTGCATTTGATGTTGGTAGTGGGTAAGATTCCAGATACCATTATCAAGGATTTTATAGCAGACCACTTAGAAAACAGTGGTAGAATCAGACACAATCAGCATGCATTTACTAAAGGGAAACCATGCTTGACGAATCTACAGAAATTCTTTGAGGATGTAACTAGTAGAGCTGACTGGGGACCCGGTGGACACGATTTATTTGGACTTTCAGAAGTCCCACATGAGAGATTAATGTGTAAAATTAAAGCGCATGGGATTGGGGTAGTGCAATGAGACGGAGACAAAATTGGTTAGTGGACAGGAAATAAATGATTAGGAATAAATGGATGTTTTTCTGAATGGCAGGCGGTGACTAGTGGGGTACTACAGGGATCGGTACTAGAGCCCCAGCTATTTGCAATTTGTATTAATAATTTAGATGAGGGAACTAAATGTAATCTCTGAAAATTTGAGATGACACAAGGCTGATGGATAAGGTGAGCTGAGAGGATGCAGCAATTGAGTTAGACAGGCCAAGTGTGTGGGAAATGTGTGGCCATTGCATTTATAAAATGTGGATAAACGTGAGGCAATCTTTTGGTAGCAAAAGTATAAAGGCAGATTATTATTTGAATGAAGGGTCTAGGCCCGAGGCGTCAGCCTTCCTGCTCCTATGATGCTGCTTGGCCTGCTATGTTCATCCAGCTCTGCACCTTGTTATCTCAGATTCTCCAGCATCTGCAGTTCCTACTATCTCATATTATTTGAATGGCCGTTGTTTGAAAGATGGAAATGTTCACTGAATGTGTCCTCATGCACCAGTCACTGAACGCAAGTGTACAGGCACAGTAGGCAATAAAGGCAGCACACTATATGTTAGCCTTCGTAGTGGGAAGATTTGGGTACAGGGACAAGGATGTCTTGCGCAAATCATGGCTGAGGCCACATCTGGAGCATTGTGTGCAGTTTTGATCTCCTTAGCTGAGGAGGGATGTTCTTACTGTAGAGGCAGTGCAGCAAAGGTTTTCCGAATTGATTCCTGGGATGGCAGGACGAACATACCAATTAAGAATGTATTCATCGACATTTAGAACAATGTTATAAAATTCTAACAGGACTAAACAGGTTAGATTCAGGAAGGATGTTACTGATGGAGGACATGGCCAGAACCAGGACAACTCCTTTGAAGGGTCTAGGCCCGAAACGTCAGCCTCTCTGCTCCTATGATGCTGCTTGGCCTGCTGTGTTCATCCAGCCCTGCACCTTGTTGTCTCGGATTCTCCAGCATCTGCAGTTCCTACTATCTCCTCTCCAACTCCTTGGTCTGCCTTCCATAGGGATTGTTCTCTCTGGGACACCCTGGGCCGCCACTCCATCACACCAAACAACACCTCAAGCCCCACAGCCCCTTCCCCTGCACCCGCCTCCTCAGTATCCAAGGGTCCAAACTCACCTACCAGGTGAAGCAGCACTTTACCTGCACTTCACACAATCTAGTCTGCTGCATTCACTGCTCACAATGCGGTTTCCTCTAGAACTGGGAAATGAAACATAGATGTTCTGTGAAGTGGTCACCTAGTCTATATTCTGCGCGCAGAAAGACCCTGAGCGTCCAGTTACCTGAAACTTTTTAAACACACCACCCTGTTCCCTGACCAACATCTCTGCCTCAGACTTGCTGCAATTTCACAGTGATTACATTTAGATTGTAATTTAAATTAAAACAGGTTTGTCGAGTACACGAACGCAGCAGGCCAAGCAGAGGAGCAGGAAGGCTGACGTTTCCGGCCTAGACCCTTCTTCAGAAATGGGGGAGGGGGAAGGGCATTCTGAAATAAATAGGGAGAGAGGGGGAGGCAGATAGAAGATGGATAAAGAAGATAGGTGGAGAGGAACAGGCAGGTCAAAGAGGCAGGGATGGAGCCAGTAAAGGTGAGTGTAGGTGGGGAGGTAGGGAGGGGATAGGTCAGTCCAGGGAGGATGGACAGGTCAAGGGGGCGGGATGAGGCCAGTAGGTAGGAGATGGGGGTGGGGCTTGAGGTGGGAGGAGGGGATAGGTCGGAGGAAGGACAGGTTAGAGAGGCGGGGACAAGCTGGGCTGGTTATGGGATGCGGTTGGGTGAGGGGAGATTTTGAAGCTTGTGAAGTCCACATTGATACCATTGGGCTGCAGGGTTCCCAAGCGAAATATGAGGCGCTGTTCCTGCAACCTTCAGGTGGCATCGTTGTGGCACTGCAGGAGGCCCAGGATGGACATGTCGTCTAAGGAATGGGAGGTGCAGTTGTTTAGTGCGAACCGATCGTAGGTGTTCCGCAAAGCGGTCCCCAAGCCTCCGCTTGGTTTCCCCGATGTAGAGGAGGCCACAACGGGAACAGCGGATACAGTATACCACATTAGCAGATGGGCAGGTGAACATCTGCTTGATGTGGAAGGTCTTCTTGGGGCCTGGGATGAGGGTGAGGGGGGAGGTGTAGGGGAGGTGTAGCACTTCCTGCGGTTGGAGGGAAAAGTGCCGGGTGTGGTGGGGCTGGAGGGGAGTGTGGAGCAGACAAGGGAGTCACGGAGAGAGTGGTCCCTCCGGAAAGCAGATAAGGGTGGGGAGGGAAAAATATCTTTGGTGGTGGGGTCGGATTGCAGATGGCGGAAGTGTCGGAGGATGATGCGTTGGATCCGGAGGTTGGTGGGGTGGTACGTGAAGACGAAGGGGATTCTGTTTTGGTTGTTATTGCGGGGAGGGGGTGTGAGGGATGAGTTGCGGGAAATACAGTCAAGGGCGTTCTCGACCACTGAGGGGGGGCGGGGGGATTTGCGGTCCTTGAAAAACGAGGACATCTGAGATGTTTGGGAGTGGAATGCCTCATCCTGGGAGCGGATGCGGCGGAGGCGAAGGAATTGGGAATAGGGGATGGCATTTTTGCAGGAAGGTGGGTGGGAGTCGGTGGGCTTGAAATGGATATCGGTTTCCAGGTGGTTGCCAGAGATGGAAACAGAGGGGTCCAGGAAGGAGAAAGAGGTATCAGAGATCGTCCAGGTGAACTTAAGGTTGGGGTGGAAGGCGTTGGTGAAGTGGATGAACTGTTCGAGCTCCTTGTGGGAGCACAAGGCGGCGCCAATACAGTCATCAATGTAACGGAGGAAGAGGTGGGGGATAGGGCCAGTGTAGCTACGGAAGAGGTTCCACATAACCTACAAAGAGGCAGGCATAGCTTGGGCCCATGCAGGTACCCATGGCCACTCCCTTTGTCTGTAGGAAGTGGGAGGAATTGAAAGAGAAGTTGTTGAGGGTGAGGACAAGTTCAGCTAAGCTGACGAGGGTGTCAGTGGAGGGGGACTGGTTGGGCCTGCGGGACAGGAAGAAGCGGAAGGCCTTTAGGCCATCTGCATGGGGAATGCAGGTGTACAGGTACTGGACGTCCATGGTAAAGGTGAGGTGCTGGGGACCAGGGAATTGGAAGTTTTGGAGGAGGTGGAGGGCGTGGGTGGTGTCATGGACGTAGGTGGGGAGTTGCTGGACCAAGGGGGAGAAAATGGTGTCGAGATAAGTAGAGATAAGTTCAGTGGGGCAGGAGCACGCGGAGACAATGGGTCGACCAGGGCAGTCAGGTTTGTGGATTTTGGGAAGGAGATAGAAGCGGGTGGTGCGGGGTTGAGGAACGATGAGGTTGGAGGCTGTGGTTGGGAGGTCACCTGAAGTGATGAGGTTGTGGATGGTTTGGGAGATGATGTTTTGGTGGTCGGGGGTGGGATCATGATCAAGGGGGCAGTACGAGGAGGTGTCAGAGAGCTGGCGTCTGGCCTCAGCGATGTAGAGGTCAGTGCGCCATACTACAACTGCACCTCCCTTGTCCGCGGGTTTTAAAGTGAGGTTGGGATTGGAGCGGAGGGCTGCATGTTCCGTGGTGGAGAGGTTGAGGCGATTGATGTCTCGATGGCAGTTGGAGATGAAGAGGTCGAGGGAGGGTAGGAGGCCTTGGGGTGGTGTCCAGGAGAAGGGGGTGTTTTGGAGGCGGGAGAAGGGGTCAGGAGAGGGAGGGTTAGGCTCACGGTTAAAGAAGTAAGCGCGGAGATGGCGGCAGTGGAAGAACTGTTCAACGTCCGAGCGTGAGCGGTATTTGTTGATGTTAGGGTGGATGGGGACAAAGGTGAGCCCTTTACTGAGGACTGACCATTCGCCCTCAGTTAGGG
Source organism: Rhincodon typus (assembly GCF_021869965.1). Taxonomy (NCBI): domain Eukaryota; kingdom Metazoa; phylum Chordata; class Chondrichthyes; order Orectolobiformes; family Rhincodontidae; genus Rhincodon; species Rhincodon typus. The sequence continues at coordinate 19,632 of NW_025967653.1, read as the reverse complement.
GGATGTCTGGGGGGCTGGCAAAGATTCGGCAGGGCTGGGTGCTATTGTCAAGTGCACAGGCCAGCTGTATGAGAAGAGGAGGGACTCTACAGCTAAGGAAGGACTGACAAGCAGAAACGCATGGAGAATAGTCAAACGTTACTACAGATATCAAATGATTGCAGTGCAACACTGACATTTTAAAAGCTTAACTGAGGAACATGCCACATTAAGCATCAGCTGTGAGATGTGTTTTTGTTAACAGAAAATTAAGTAGCAGCCAATAATAGCAAGTGTGCAGTAGCAACCTTATACTACTGTAACAGCTAATAACTCCAGACCTATAAGTTTTTGAAAAGGCTAAAACCAGAGTTTGAGGATTTATTGTTTAGGTAACTGTGGGAGTCAGTGGGTTTGTAGTGGATATTAGTGGCCAGTTTATCCCCAGAAATGGAAACAGATGTCAAGGGAAGGGAGGAGTCAGAGATGGACCAGGTGAAAGAGGGCGGGGTAGAAATTTGAAACAAAATCAATTCCTCGTCCTATCTCCTCCGAGACCATGGCCCCACCATGGACCATCAGGCCATTGTATTAACTACAGTCATAGACCTCATTTCATCTGGTGATCTTCCACACCACCCACCCCCGCCCGCCCCCGTACAACTGCCTCCAACCAGATAGTCACCCAGCCCCGCAGTTTGCTTCTTCCTCCTTCCAAAAATCCAAACAGGACTGTCTGGGCAGATGCATTGTTTCTGTCTGCTCTTGCCCCACAGAACTCATCCGTTCCTACCTTGAGTCAGTGTTTTCTCCCCAGATCCAGTCCCTGCCTGCCTACTTCCAAGATTCCTCTAAAGCTTCACACCAGTTTTGGAATTTCCAGTTTGCAGGCTCCAGTTGCCACCTCTTTACCATACACAAGCAATTCCTTTACATGTCCATCCCACCAGGATGGTCTCACCGTTCTCTGCTTCTTCCTGGAGCAAAGACCTGAACCATCCCCACCCACCACTACCCTCCTCCGCCTGGCCGAGCTCATCCCCACCTCAACAACTATTTAAAATTCCTTTCATTTGCCTTCAGTCAGAGGGGTGTCCATGGGTACCCGCTTTGGCTCCAATTATCCCGGTCTCTTTGTGGGGTACATGGAACATTCCTTGTTCCAGCTTTATCCCAGTCCCCATCCACAACTCTTTCTCCAATATATCAATGACATCATCGGTGCTGCTTTCCTCTCTCGTCCAGAATTGGAAAAGATCATCGATTTCGCTTCCAATTTCCATCCCGTCCTCACTTTCACCTGGTTTATCTCCAGTGAGATGCCACCACCAGACACAAGTCCCTCCCCTTCCACAGGGACTGTTCTCTCCGGGACACCCTGGTCCACTCTTTCTTCACTTCCACCATCCCACTTAGAGCCCCATGGCACCTTCCCCTGCAACCGCCAAAGGTGTAACACCTGCCCATTTACCTCATCTCTCAGTATCCAAAGGCCTAAACATACCTTCCAGATGAAGCAGCACTTTACCTGCACTTCACACAATCTGGTCTCCTATACATTGGGGAAATGAAGCATAGACTGGGTGACCACATCTACATTCTGTCCGTGAAAAAGACCCTGAACTTCCAGCTGCCTGCCACTTTAACACACAACCCTGTCCCTGTCCAACATCTCTATCTCAGGCTTGCTGAAGTGTTCCAGTGAAGCTCGGCACAAGCTGGAGGAACAACCTCATTTTCTGTTTGGAGACTCTGCAGCCCTCTGGACTCAATCGAGTTCAATAATTTCAGGGCCTGAACTTTCCCTTGTCCTAGCCCCCTATCACAAACACCAGGCCTTGTTATCACAATCTGCTATTACACACTACTTATTGTTAGTGACGAAGTCTCCATTAACAGCAATACACTCTCCCAACCAGATTGTTATCTACTCCTTTGTCTGTCCAACTGTTCTTTCCCTCTTTGGGCTCTATCCTCACCTTACTCCTTACTTCCTCCCCGCATCCTATTTTTTGCATATAAACCAACATTTTCCTAGCTACCATCAGTTCTGAGGAAAGGTCACCAGACCCGAAACGTTAACTCTTCACAGATGCTGCCAGGCCTTTTAAAGGTTTTAACTTTTCCTGCAACTTCTGTTTTTGTTAGTTGTTTGCTTGGCAGTTAAAAGTCATTCTGGAGATTAGATCTGGATCAGTTCTGAGGGTCACCTGACCTGAAACGTTAACTTTGATTTCTCTCCACAGATGCTGCCAGACCTGTTGAGCTTTTCTAAAATTTGTTTTTGTTTCTGATTTACAGAATTGGCAGTCTTCAGTTTATACTTAGGATCTGGAGTCACATCAAGGTCAGACTCAGTTTTTAATGACCAGTCTCTTTCCCTAAAAAGACATTTACAATCCAATAGCTCCTTCAAAAGCAAAACCAAAAGTCTGTGGATACTGGAAATCTGAAACAAAAACATTATCCTCACTAAAGATTAACAAGAAGCTATTATTCTAATGAAAGATAATTGACTTGAAATGTCAAGTCTGCTTCTTTCCACAGATGCTGCCTGACCTGATCTGCTTCTTATTAATCTTTAGTAACGGCAATTTAAAATTTCCGATTTAGTTAACCAAATTCAATCTAAAAGCTGCAATGGTGGGATTTCATAACTGTGCTTATATGTTTTGAGCAGGGTGCCTTGCTAAATATGAAGAGGTTGGATGTCCAGTTAACTTGCTACCCTCCCATATGCTCAAAAATTCAGTGGGTATCAAAATTGGCATCCCACCCACTGAATCTAAACAATTAAGAGTCAATTGAGCTTTTTATAAGCATACTCTGCCCAAACTATTATAGGATTGGCCTGGCGGGCTCTTTGGACTAGAAAGTCTGGGTTCAAGTCCTATCTGTGCCAGACATGTCATGTGTCTGAATAGGTTGATTAAAAATATCTAATGATTGGCCTGGGCAGTTGTGCGAGAGTAGGTAGCCATTTTTAAAATGGCAGGACGTACCATCTTTGGAAGGTGAACTTTGCCTATTGGGGGAAAATAGCCTTTCTTCCTACCCACACGACTTGTAAACCCAACTCTTTCACTCCACTTGGTCCACTCTCAGGAGGCGTACCCTCTCCCTGCCCAAAGCTGAAAGGCTCACTTGGATCTAGAATTTCACCGGGCTTTCTTTGCAGGTCTATCTGCAACCCCACTAGTGCCCACAGCTGGGTGGACTCCTGGAGCAGCCTGATGATCTGACGGGCTAGGAAATCCAGCGTCTAATTCTTCCTCCCTAGTGAGGGGTCCCACTCTACACTAATTTGACCTCACAGCTTTTACATTTCCAGCAACTGCAGTTTTTCAAGTTATGAAAATCTCAAATATTTACATATCTATTAGTAGGAAGGCATCAACAAACCCAGAATTTAAATAAAGCATGCTGAGCTCTGTTGAAACAGTGTTGACATCCATTCCTTCAACACAAAAGTTCAAATCCTTGGATCATAAATGAGTTAAGACTTACCATTTATCTTGGTAACTACAAAGCCATGGGGACTTGATAGGCTAAAGGTGTCTTCAAGAAATAAAAGCTTCTATAGCCCAGGAACAACATTTCTGTAGCAACAGTATTTTGAAGTGTGTTGCTGAGAAAATCGTTCCTTTGAATGAAATAAATAGAATAACCTCAGCAGTATTCCTCACCAACCTATTTAAGATACATATGTTGGATGTGGTGTCCATTTAGAAGTTGGTTGGTGGAAAACTGTGACCAATCTGATGCCTGAACATGAGTTTCTCTCGTGTCACTGCTGTGGTGTGTCAAGCTAAAGAGCATTAAAATGGCAGCAAGAATGGGTTATAAAGCTAAATTATGATCATACACCTGCATTTGTGACCACAATTTTCAGATTTTATTTGAGATCAGAATTAGTGATAAGTACAATCTTTTTCACTCTTTATTTGGTCTCTTGATTTACAAAGGTGCTTGAAGCTCAACGTGGAGCAAACTACCAGCATTTGGTTTTCCAAACGTTTCAACAAAATACTGGTCCATAAAGCAGCTTATTTCAGACAAAAAACCTTTTAAACATTTGGCTTGTCAGAACTCCTATGCAGGTTGCTGCAGTCCTTTGTCCAGCTGGTCCTAAGCTTATAAAAGAGGCCAACTTATTCGTAAATTGAAACAAATGTCTAGAGACAATTCAGTATATATTCTCAATTGACGCTTACATCCAGATGGTATAGAATAATTACCACTAGATGGCTCTGGATCATCCACTTTAATTGTGGTTCTCTTCAAACAGGAGGTAGAATTCAGACTTAATGCTATCTGTAGATTCCTTTTACTGTTAGAACTTTACCTGGTATCAGAAAACAAGTAGATTTGTATCCACTGGATTACCCTTTTCAAATTCGATTCGAGAAGCTTCAAAAAGAAGGCTCATTTGTTTTTTTTTCAAAAAGAAAAAAACTTTTCTATTCAACTTATGAGCTGCAGTATTAATAGTAAGCAAAAAGAATACAATGGAGAATCCTCTGGATTACCCTTTTCAAAAAAAACCTACCCAGAATTTAAGATATCTAAGGCACAGCCATTTTATAAATCAAACATCATACCACCTCTTTCTCACAACCTTTACAAGATTTAGACAAACATGTATAGCATTCTCTAGAATGCTCTTGGGCATTCTCCCCCAGCACTGATGTTAAGGCAAACGGTCTTTACAATTCCCAGGTTCATGCTTCACTCCTTTAAAAACTAAACAAATGAGGCAGTACTCAGTCTTTTGCAGTCCTCAACTGTATTTGAAGATCTCAATAAAAAAGCCTGACAATTTCTTTGCACATTTACTTAAAAATTACAGTATCTATCATTTCATTCCTCGAGTTTTCTGAAATGCCGCTCTAGGTGTTGGGCTTTGATCACAGGTATTTAATAGATTTGGCCACCGCAACTGCAAAGATCAAAATTGAATCCCTTGAACAAGTTGATTTACTGAAAGACATTAAGTAGTACCATGGGAGCTGCAAACTGGCACTTGCTTGAGAAATACAAACAATAAAAAAATTGAAATTTGAAAATTGTTCTAACCCATGAAAGTTAACCAGAAAAAGGCAACAGTTGCATTAGTGTGCAGGTTTTTAAAAAGTAAACGATGAATAAAGTCAATACAATGATTCAGCAAAATTTAACCAACTCCCAAGAGATTTGATATCATGATTAACCTCATTAAATGGGCTATGCTGGAAGGCAGAGCATCATTCCTTAAAGGCAGAACACTACAGATGCTGGAAGTTGGAAATAAAAACTGAAGTTGATGGAAACAGCAAGGAAGGTAGCATCTGTGGAGAAATGAGGGGAAAAAATTTAAGTTTAGTGCTTGAACAGAACTGGTTAGGGTTTGTACCTGAAATGTTAGCACTGTAGTGGGTAGAAGAAAAACAAACAAACAGTCTGTCCCACAATCGGGTCAGTATCATTTGACAGTGCTACTCAGTGCACAAAAACAAAAATGAAATCATCGGAGACACTTGCCATCCACCATGTGAGTCTTCTCCCGAAAGTCCCAGAAAGGTACCTAGGTTGCTGAATAAACTAGATTCTAACAAACACCTCATGCACAAAAAAAAGCAATGTAAACATCTTGTTTCACGTTTGTCATGTGTTGATCCTCCAATATTTCTTTTCCACTCCGCCTTTAGATTATCTGTTCTGCTTGTATTTTGTCCATTATGACTGGTTAAAAGTCTTTAATGGGTACGTATTGTTGCTATCAGAATGCAAACTTATTGTTTTTGTGAAAAAGAAATGGTTTGTAAACAGATGGAATAAATTTGTGGTATTATAGACACCCCTTCCAGTTGACCATAGTAGGACAGTAACTGAAGTTTTCCACGATGTCAGAGAAAGCAATACCCTTCTATTTGAAGAGAACTGTTTAAAACAAATTAAAATATGCAATTCCTTAAGTGTCCACATTCTCAAACACAGATGCACAAACACAGACACAATATGAACTTCACCATGAAGGTGGCACACATCAGAACAAACAAATCTCCTATGGTCAAAAAGCTGCACGTGGAATTCTGAATCAGCCTTAAGTCACAGCTATTTTATCTCTCACTGCATTACTGAAAATAATCTTAAAACAACAAATTAATCAAAATAACAATGCAGGGGTAGTAAGGAAATGGGAAAAATGAAATCAACAACAATTTCAACAAATTTCCAATTTAATGAACTGGGTTATTGTGCTATATGAAACTTCTATTGGAAAGGGGTAAGGGAAGAAAAGGAGGTGGAGAAAGCAGGAAAAAAAGACCCCAGGAAACAAAATCCTAATCTTTATACACTTTTAACATATATGATTATAGAAACAAACGCATGTGCTTACCAATAAAGTAACATACAACAAGGTGGGGGCTGACAGGGGTTGTGGGGAGAGGAAGAGGCATTTCAAATATTCATTAGACTACTATTATGTTAAACTTCAAGATTTGACACCAGCAATATAAATCACATTAAACAGACCAGTAGAGAATTGATAGAGTATAATTAAAAAAATAAAAGCTAAGCAGCATTATGCTAAAGATTATTTGTATTTATAGAAAAGCAGATGCAGATATCACTTTACAAAATATAAAATGTATTAACACTAATAACCACAGCACATAATGTCAACATAATTGATTATTATATTTTTAAAAAGTCATAGTGTAGTTCATTCTGAGCTTCAATCTTAGAGTATTTTACAGTAGCCTTTCGTTTGGTCTGTAACATTTTCTGCATGATAAAACAGCGAACCACAGTGTAAACTAACACATACATCTGTGTTTGCTACAAAATAATAGAAAACATACCATGATAACATTATTGTTTAAGATTTACCATACTGGAAAGAAATATTTCTCTTCCAAGTGAAGTGCTGGCCATGCGAATATAGCACAGAGGACCTACTCATTTTTACAGACAGATCAAGTGAGTAAAGTCAACACTAACAATACATCTTAACTGTGTGAAAAAACATTACAAACCAAAGACCAAATGAAATCATGCAAACTGCTGCATTCCATTAATCGTTATAACAACTGTAACTCTTTCTGAAAAGCTTTCAAGGCAACAAATTTGCTGACAAGTAATTTTCATCTAATATAGTGATCAGACAAATGAAATGCTGCTGCACTGCTGTTGGTAAGGTGTGCTCTACGTGAAGCACTTTAAGAGAGCCTATGCGGCACAGACAGTAAGTGTCTAAAGATTCAAAATGAATCAACAGTATTGGATATTAAGTTCTCAACTTAGAAGCTGCCTTAGTATTAGGTGCATCTTCAGTTAATGTAACAGAAAAACAGGTCAATGGATTTATTTTTTGTATCCACGCATGATCTGCCAAAAGGCCAACACAAGGCAGACAAGTTAAATTTACAAAGTTTCTTGGGATGGCATCAAAACTGCAACAAGTCACCTTTTCTATGTGCATTTTTTTTTTAAGATGTGGCACCAGGAGTTGGATTAACATTTTGTGTTGCAATTGTTGGAGCTACTTCAATGATCCGTGGTTTGTCTATGATCCTGGCACTACGATTGCCCTTCTCCACAATCCCAATTATCCATGCCTGATAACCTTCGCCGTATTTTGGTGATTTTATTTCTGCACAAAACCGAGCTGCTTGTTCCCGTGGAAGACAGATCAAGAGGCCTCCTGCAAGTAAAAGTGTTTCACAAGTCAGCCTTCAGAACATGGTGATAGCTAAAACTGAAGGAGCATCTGCCCACATTATGGGGCTATTGCAAGGGGCTCCCAGTACCTACCCAATAGTGATGGGGTTATCATGAAACTGGCAGGATTCCTGCTTACACTCAGCATTTAAGGATTTCAACCAGGAAGCAAGCTTAATAGAAGCATGAAAGAGGATAGTGTTGGGCCTAATCGCAAAGCCCCAGAAATGAATGGCACTCATGATGCTTCAAGTTCAAATGTAAAGAGTGCGATTGGGGTAAGGTATTAAGGGATAGTTAGCAACAACGAAATTCAGCAATAATTCAGCAAGTATGAGCACCTTCAAATGAGCAGGCAACAACCCAGAAAAAGAAGAAAAGCATTTACCCAGTACTGACCTAGGTAGAACACATATTCGATAATTGCACAAGTATTACATTGACTGGCTCCAGGAGCTAAATAATCAGGCCATGTAGTACTAGATAAATTTCCCAGCCAAAATAGAGCAATATGGTTTGAAGAAAGTGTGATGCTAAAAAATTTAAATCCACACAATTTTTACATCTGGTCAAGTCTACAATACATGTCATAGAAATAAAATACTGGCATTTATATAGCTATCTTAAATAGTTAGAACTGCAGACTGATTATATTTTGAACTACAGTGACTATGTATGGAAATGTGTCAACCATTCTGCACATAAAAATCAAAATGGAGGTGAATGATCCACTTATTCCTGTTTCTGACAAAGAACTTTTGGCTGAGACTCTCTTTTTCAAGCTGTGGGATTTTCAATATCCAGGGTCAGCCATAGCCCAGTTGGTAGCGCTTTCACTTGCACCACAAGCTCCTGAGTTAAATTCTCACTCCAGGGCTTGAGCATAAAAATCAAGGCCAACAATCTGGTTTAATCATGGAGTAGTGCTGATTATCTAGTCATTACCATATTGCTTTTTATGGAATGTGCAAATTGGCTGCAGTGTTTCCTACATTACAACAATGACTTCATTTTGAAAGTATTGACAAATTTGGTGGCTTTGAAAAGCACAAATGGAAGTCTTTCTTTTACAGGCAGACAGATCCCAAATGAATTAACTACAACTGCCCCAGGTATGTCAAACAAGACTATGTCCTTAAATCCTGTCATGGGGGCAGAGTCAACTGAGCCAAGCACTTATTATACATTACAAAACTGGAACTGCCTGTTTGCTCAGTCATGTCTACTGTATTAAAAATCACCCATTTTCAAAACATTATAGAAGTTACCTGATGTTTCAGGGCAAGTGCCATGCATCAATCCAAACATATTCCCACACGCTTTGCTCACTGCTGCCATTTTAGCAAGGACAGGAAGGTTATGGATCACAAATGACACTTCGTTTCGTTGTTGTTTTGCCAGGTTCTGAGCATGCCCAAGGATCCCAAAGCCTGTAATATCCGTGGCTGCATGTGCATTGAAGGTGTGCATAAGGCCGGCAGCTGCAAAGCAGGAAATTAGAGCAGACATGAATGCATTAACAAGCAGATATCGCAACTTGTTTACACATGTGTTGTAATTTTGAATATACGTGCAATTTTGTGCAAAGAAATCAGGAATTAATATTAAGTACTAACATTAGTTTATAAATGTCACATCAGAAAGCTTAATATTCAATGATCTTGAAACTCATAGCTGTCCTAACTGGTTTCTAAAAGCTCTCCATTCTCTGGTTAAGCAATGAGCAATCAAGAATATTAACCAATGTAATTGAAAACAAACCCCTAAAGTCACAGGTTTTAAATTTCAGAAACCTTCAATTTAGTCAAGCAGCTGAGCTGTACCAAAATCTCCATATTCATAGAGAAAGCAGTGTTCTAGACTTAAAAATAAAACAGCCACAATTATTCTAAGTTAATCAAACTGATGTCTGGATCAGTTTGTCAAGATGATTTAGCAATTTAACACAGTACCAAACTGCACAAATCAAGATAACTTGGAAGTCTGATATATGCTCGTAATAAATTCAGCTAACCTCAGTTAGAATGACGGTTGTGTACAACATGTGCAGAGAATAGTCGCTATTTTTGTTGAATACAAAGGAAGAAAAAGGGTGGTTTGTTTCCTCATTTCTTTAATTAGAAACCACAGGTTATGCTGTGTATCTTAGTGCTCAGTTGCAAAATCTTATTGTTAAAATATTTTAGATCAATTTCTCTTGGCAGACCAAATAGGGATGGCAGATTTCCTTACCTAAAAGGACATTTGTGAGCCAGATATATATTTCTGACAATCAGCAATGGTTTCATCGTTATCAGTAGATGCCTAATTCCAGATTTCTCTTTTATTAAATTCAAATTCCACCATCGGCCAAGGCGGGGTTCAAATCCATGTCCTCAGAACATTAGCTGAGTTTCTGGATTAAGAGTCTAGTGATAATACCACTAGGCCATCTCCTCCCCTCATGAAGAGGGATAGTACAACATTGTCATGCAGTTTTGAGAGAGGGGATGCCATAAGTATAATTACAGTGGTGGTAGTGATGAAATCAGCATGGGAGAGATTCAAACATGAGGTTGAAGGCTTATGTTTCAGAGCTGAACACTTACTCAAGGAAAGACAGGAGGTTGCATGGTGGAAGTACCATTCATAAATCAGAAGATCAAAAGGGTGATGACAAACAATACTTGAAGGGAGGAAACTATTTACTACGTTAGTCATCATGGGGAGCCTGGAAGGCAAGGAACTTAATGTGAATTGGATCAAGGAAACAGGAAGTGGATCTAATGGGTCAGGTGAATTCAGAGACAGCTTGGATGAACACAAAAAAGAGGAAAAAAAAAGACAGATTCTGGATCAAGGCAGAAGAGCCTTAAGGACAGTTTTACTTGGTAGACAACAAAAAGGGGTATATGGTAAAGGCAGCTAAACAGAGGTCCTGCATCTTAGTGATAGAAGGATGAAGTACATCATCAACCCCACTTGCTAGACTCTCAAATTTTATATAGCTAAACTAAATTGCCATCAGCCTCCCATGCTCCAAAATTAAAACTTCCAGCCCAATGCTCCCTCTTCTTTTGGGACAATGTGGCTGATTTTTTTTTTTTTTTTTTTTTAAAAACAGATTAGATTCTTTTGGTGCAAATACAAGCACTTACTATCTTAAAAGGGGCTGACCTGTGCACAGCCAGCATGGGAATTATTGGATTGCTGTATGCCCATATGGTTTAGATAGAACATTTCCTTGGAAGCTAAAATTCTCCAGACCTGGAATATCCTCAAAAGTCTTCTCTCTAATGCAATCACATACTTCCTACAATGCAGTGACCAGAACTGAACGCAGTACTTCAGTTGTGACTCATGGCAATGTAATCGAGCATAATCTCCCCTGCACTCAGCTCCCATGCCTCAATTATTAAAAGAAAGCATCTCACATCCTTGACTGTAACTTTTTCTAGCTGTTTGGCGACGTGCCAAGACTGTGTATGTTCACTCCAAGATTCCTCCACATTTTCTTACTGTTTTCCTACTGTCTGAAAACTCAATAATTTCTATTCATACAAGTTTAAATCAGTGATATGCATCACCTGACACAAGGGATATTAGCAGTGAGGCCTGCAAAATGTCACTGGGAACAGCCTTTTCAATCACAAAAATGATAATCAATCATTTTCTTTGCTTTCTACATAGACAATCTGCCACTTGCCCTAGAGTCCTAGGATCTTTCATTTTTCTTCCAATATCACCATCTGGAACCTTGTCAAAAGTTTTCCTAAAATCCAAGAAACTATATCAACCATTTCATTCTAAATCAACCCTTCTTTATTACCTCCTCAAAAATTAATTCAAGTTGGTCATAACTATCCCATAACAAATCCACACTGGCTGTCCTGCATCAATTTGTCTCCTTCCAAATGATAATTAATAGCACCCTTCAGAATTCCACCTCCCCAGTAATCTGCCCATCGTCAAGCATAGGTATGTTGATATGCATTGACAATACTGACAAATTCTTCCAATTCTGCTTCTTTGCAAGTCAAAAACCACAAGCATTAACAAAAGTCCTGCTGTTACAGGACTGCATCACTTAATGAGTAATCAAGAATGGAAAAGGTGTCCTTAAAAATTAAAAAGTGGCCCTTGACAAGATCTCAAGAAGAGTCTTGAAAAAAAAAATCAATTTGATAATGCAATAATTATATTAATGGACTGGCAATCCAGAGGCCTGGAGTAATAATCCATTATGTGCAATTACATACAGTCATATCTAATTTGGCAATTATATTTTAAATTGATGTTAATTGGTACTTTAACTTCTAAAGTTCTTCATTAATTTTGCAGCAAAAGAAGAAGCATTTGATTGTTTAGCGTAGATATGGAACAGTGTTTCAATTTTCATGATTGGCTAGTGTTCAGCTAATTCTCTATTCTGGCCTGAAAGGAGGTAGGTGGGAAAAGCAAAAAAAGTAGAGACTATGAGATAACAGACTAAACAGGTTGATAACATGTTGAAGTTTGCAAGCTCAATTAAGCAAGTCTATTGATGGAGGATGATTAGTAATTGACCTAACTCAGCAAAGACATTAATAACCAAGATGCAACTGAACTTAAATAAACTTCCTGCATTCTCATATTACTCAGAAAATGGGTGGTTGGGGGAGCGGAGTCTTTTATTCTATGTAGAGGATGGCAGAGAGTTAGGCAATTATTTCTGCACGTCAGATACAATACCACAGAATAGCCACCTATTTGTTAAGGGAGACTAGCAAGAACAGCACATTTATAATCTAGTTTACATTCTCAATGAGAATGAGATATTTTTTGAAGGACAAATTATTTAAATATTCTTATGGCATTAGTTATCAATAATGGAACAAATCACTTAGGGCATACCAGTTCTGTTTAATCGTGCCATATTCATCATTGCTTCCTGGTAAGCCAACTCCACATCCTCTTGAGTGACAACAAGCTTAATCTTATTCCATTTTTCTGGCTGTTCGTAAAAATATGGTACAGATAATATAAAATTAAAATTCGTCTAAAATTATACAGAAAGTACTTTCTGCAAATTAAAAGTAGGTCTACAAACATGCACTCCTGGCAAACTTTATTGATCAAGAATTTGTCTAATAGATGGCGATCAAAAGCAAAGCATAGATGAATTTCTTATGAGCACTGCAAAGCAGACAACTGTACGTGTCAGAAACAGAAAGTCCTAAAATTACCAATGTATAGCATACAATATAGAAACTCAACCACCAGAATGCCACAACCAAAAAGTATTGCATTTCAAACAGCCAGTGAGAAACAAGTTTACAAATGGAGAACTTTTAAGTTCTCAAAAAGAAACTAAACATGTGAAGGATCATCTTACGGCATTAGATTTTTCATCAAAACAATCATATGAAGAATTGAGAATTCTGAGACGAACATCCAGCTTTGAAGTGAATTTTGAACATTACTCATGAGTACTTTTTTTTTTAAAAAGTGATTAGAGGTAGAAATAGTTAACTATGTAAAATAACTTAAATACTGCACCATTATTAGTGCCCGATAACTCACTATATCAAGCCACTGGTGCACAGCAACTGCTACTTGAGTTCCAAGTGGTTTTGTTAGTACCAAAACATCGCCTGGTACTGCATTGTCCGGCCTGCAAAATAATTTTACCATATTATAAAGAAATGCACCATGAATACTTTGTAACTTCAATTGTTAACTTAACAGTTAAGCTAAATGCCTAAAGTACTGGCTAACATCCAACATGAACAATTGTGCAAACTAAGTTAGCTCAAAACAGAAGATTTGGCCAACGACTTTGGATGACCTAGGAATCCGCCTAGCACAGCATACGTAGTTCTATACAGTGATTGGAGAACAACATATCACTACACATTGAAAACTAAATTATATAAATCCCATGATTTTTTAATAAAAAAATGTTGTGATATTGAAAACAAAGAGCTTAGTCAAAAACAGAACAGCACAACATAGCCGTGTTTTAAGATCTGTGAACTGCTTTGACTTCAAACTTCTGTAAAATTATGCAAAATTAATACCTTTCCCCCCATTTGCTTCAAGAGCAAAGTCAACAGAAAGGTACATTCAACTATACTGTGCAGCAAAGATGATCAATATCATTAGTCATGAGCCTGGGTCTTAGTTATTTGCATATGAAGTTCTGGAAATGTTGATGATATGTACCAATATCCACTGAACAACTTTTAGTACAAGACAAAATCAACACCCTGAGAACTTGTCTTGGTAATACAATTAGAAATAGTTATCCTGGCATAATCAGTTTCACTAAACTTCTAAAAAGGAAATAGAAGGATGCAAGAATATTTTTGTATGCACTGAAAGACATACACAATTATAGTGGAAAACACATCAGATTTTTAGAAGAGTTAAAAATAATCTGAACATGGTGGGAAAAACAGACTCAATGACATTTACTGATGATACATTTTGAATTGAAGTGAAAGATATATTAGAGAACACAACTGCTATATTGTTGCATAAGCGTTTGATTTTCAGAATTCATTTCAACTATAGCTTATAAAATATTCACTTTCTTTCACTCAAGAAAGCAACAGTTTACCAACAGTTCTTATGTTATTTCCTTGTTTGGGAAAACAAACAATTTTCCACTACAATTTCCCACTGGAAAGAAAAGCATGGTGTGGCAAGTGATACACATACTGATGATTTCTCTAACATAAGATTATCATATCCTCCTCAAAATTCTTGCTTGTCTTGTTCTAACTGATTAACTCCTTTGTTAGCTTTGATTTCATAGACTCCTAGACCCTTCCCAACCAACCATTTATATGCAAACCTTGAGAACGTGGTGGACTACTGTAAGCCAGGGTACCCAACAATCAAGTGTGGCTGCTCCTCAGGCAAAACCTAGATCAATGTACTTTCAAGTTATTTGGCTAATTCTGCTTGTTTCAACCTGTGGGCTCTGATGTCAACTCAGCATCATGATCACTTTTTTGCCCCAGATGAGAATTGTCAGTTTACCCCTGCATGTGTGTCACAGTGATAATAATCTAGCTGGGGTCTGATCAGTAATTCAGAAAGATACAGCACATTTTCCTTTTTTGTTATATTTTGAAGCCAGCAGACTGAATTTTGCTGGCCACAACGGTCACTAACCGAATACATGGCTGCATTGATCACAAAATGATTCAATCAGCACAAGTCCCCATGCCCCAGACTGCATTTTATTCTTACAATATTACAATTTGGCACGTGTGTGGTGCACCACCTAGTGGTAGTGTTGCCCTTAAACATTTTTATAAAGGCTGTGTTTATGTTACAAAGATAGTGAAATGAGACAAATATCAAAACAACAACACTAGTACAACACAACACAGTACTTCAGTGTTCCAAGACTGTGTCAAGAGTGAGGGTGCAAGACCACCCCTCTAATTCCCTGCAGGGCACACGTATAACTTCTCTAATGCTGGAGAGAGGCCAGACACTTGCTAAGAGAGCAATATAAGAAAGCAACATTCTATTATTTCAGAAATAGTAAGAACTGCCAATGCTGGAGTCCGAGATAACGCAGTGTGTAGCTGGAGGAACACAGCAGGCCAAGCAGCATCAGAAGAGCAGGAAATCTGATGTTTCGGGTCGGGACCCTTCTTCAGATATGGGGGAGTGAAAGGGAGCTCTGAAATAGAGAGAGGATAGGTGGGGCTGAGGAAGGTAGGTGGGATGGTGATAGGTGAGTGCAGGTAGGCAGTGGTGGGAATTGGTCAGTGGAGGTGGGAGGAGCGGATAGGTGGGAGAGAAGACGGACAGGTTGTGTCAGGTCGAGGTGGCGGCGATGAGGGGGAGGGCTGGTCATGGGATGAGGCTGGGGTGGGGAGATTTCTCTCCCACCTATCCGCTCCTCCCACCTCACTGATCAATTCCCACCACCGCCTACCTGCACTCACCTACCTTCCCCAGCCCTACCCATCCTCTCTATTTATTTCAGAGCTCCCTTCCCCCTCCCCGATTTCTGAAGAAGGGTCCTGACCCGAAACATCAGCTTTCCTGCTTCTCTGATGCTGCCTGGCCTGCTGTGTTCCTCCAGGTCCACACTAATCTATTATTTCAGATTTCTTTCAGGGCTTCCTCAAATTAAGTTATTTGTATTTATTGCTAATTATTTGATTTAAATGATCAAATGGTAAGTTTATATAACTGATGACTAGTTAAAACCTGAAGTCCCAAAGTCGAGGGTGTGAAAAGACAACGTCAAATGCTGCATATACAACTAGAGGCAACCAATCAGTAGTACAACAGACCCCAAAATATTTGGACTCACCACAAAACAGCCACCCTATTCTATTAATAGTAATCAACCAAATCACGTTGGGTGATAGAGATATACAGCACGAAAACAGACCCTTCAGTTCAACTGTCCATCCCGACCAGGTATCCTATAAAAGTGTAGTTCTATTTGTCAGAGAAAGCTGGAACCGCAGATGCTGAAGGGTCCCAAACCGAGAGGTCGACTTTCCTTCTCCTCTGATGCTGCCTAACCTGCTGTGTTCCTCCAGCTCCACACTGCCGACTTCCATTCGCCAGCATTTGGCCTATATCCCTCTAAACCTTTCATATTCATATACCCATCCAAATGCCTTTTAAATGTTGTAACTGTACCAGCCTCCACCACTTACTCTGGCAACTCATTCTGTATACCCACCACCCTCAGCGTGAAAAAGTTGTCCCTTAGGTGCCTTTTATATCTTTTCCCTCTCACCTTAAATCTATGCTCTCCAGTTTTGGACTCCCCCCACCCTGGGAAAACACCTTGTCTATTTATCCTATCCATGCCCCTCATGATTTTATAAACCTCTTTAAAGTCACCCCTCAGCCTCCGATGCTCCAGGGAAAATGCCCCAGCATTTTTGGCATCTCCCTCCAGCTCAAACGCTCCAATTCTGGCAACATCCTCGTTAACCTTTTCTGAACCCTGTCTAGATTCACGATATCCTTCCTATAGGAGGGAAACCAGAATTGCACACAATACTCCAAAAGTGGCTGAACCAATCTCTTGTACAGCCGCAACATGACCTCCCAATGCACTTACCAATAAAGGTAAGGTTACCAAACGCCTCCTTCACTATCCAATCTACCTGGGACTCCACTTTCAAGGAAATATGAAGCTTCACTCCAAGGTGTCTTTGTTCAGCAACACTCTCCAGGACCTTACTGTTAAGTGTACAAGTCCTGCCCTGTTCTACCTTTTCAAAATGTAGCACCTCACATTTATCTAAATTAAACTCCACCTGTTGCTCGTCAGCCCATTGGCCCATCTGATCAAGATCCCGTTGAACTCTGGGGTAACCTTCTTTGGTGTCCACTACACCTCCAATGTTAGCGTCATCTGCAAACTTACTAACCATATCTCCTATGTTCACATCCAAATCGTTTATACAAAAAGCAATGGGCCCAGCACCAATCTTGTGGCACACTGCTAGTCACAGCCTCCAGTCTGAAAAGCAACTCTCCACCACCACCCTCTGTCTTCTACCTTCAAGGCAGTTCTGTATCCAAATGGCAGGTTCTCCCCATATTCCGTGTGATCTAACCTTGCTCACAAGTCTACCATGAGGAACTTTGTCCAATGCCATACTGAAATCCATATAGATCATATCCACCGTTCTGCCCTCATCAATCCTCTTTGTTACTTCTTCAAAAAACCCAGGTTAGTTAGACAATATTTCCCACGCACAAGGCCATATGACTATCCCTAATCAGTCATTGCTTTTCCAAATACATTTAAATCCTGTCCCTTAGGATTCCCCTCCAACAACTTGCCCACCACTGATGTCAGGCTCACTGGTCTGTAGTTTCCTGGCTTTTTCTCATCAACTTTCTTAAATAGTGGCACCATGTTAGCCAACCTCCAGTATTTTAGCACCTCATCTGTGCCTATCGATAGTACAAATATCTCAGCAAGGAGCCCAGCAAGCTCTTCCTTCGCTTCTCAGAGTGCTAGGGTACACCTGCCAGGTCCCAGGGATTTATCCACCTTTATGCGTTTTAATATGTTCGGCACCTCCTCCTCTGTAATAAGGACATCTTTCAAGAGGTCGCTATTTATTTTCCCAAGTTCTCTATCTTCCATATCCTTCTCCACAGTAAACAGATACAAAATACTTGTCTAGGGTCTCCCCCATCTCCTGTGATTCCATAGGAAGGCAGCCGTGCTGATCTTTAAAGGGTCTTATTCTCTCCCTAGTTACCCTTTTGTCTTTAATGTATTTGCAGAATCGCTTTGGATTCTCATTAACCCAATTTACCAAAGCTATCTCATGTCCCCTTTTTGCCCTCCTGATTTCCCTCTTAAGTTAACTCCTACCGCCTTTATACTCTTCTAGGGATTCACTTGATTCTGCTGTCTATACCTGACAAATGCTTCCTTCTTATTCTTGACCAAAACCTCAATTTCTCTAGTCATCTAGCATTCCCTACACCTTCCAGCCTTACCCTTCACCCTAACAGGGACAGTTTGTGGACTCTGCTTATCTCATTTTAGAAGACTTCCCATTTTCCAGCCATCCTTTTACCTATGAACATTCGCCCCCAATCAAGTTATGAAAGTTCTTGCCTAATAAAACACTGGCTTTTCCTTACTACCTTTCTTAAATAGTGGCATGACGTTAGTCAACCTCCAGTCTTTAGCACCTCACCTGTGGCTATTAATGATACAAATATGTCAGCAAGGGGCCCAGTAATCTCTTACCTTGCTTCGCAGAGTTCTAGGGGACACCTGATCAGGCCCCAGGGATTTATCCACCTTTATGCATTTTAAGACGGTCAGCACCTCCTCCTCTGTAATATGGACATTTTTCAAGATGTTGCTTGAAACTGTATTTTCAAATGCTTCTTACTCTTGACCAAAACCTCAATTTCTCTAGTCATCCAACATTCGCTACACCTACCAGCCTTGCCCTTCACCTTAGCAGGGCATACTGTCTCTGGACTCTCATTATCTCATTTTTGAAGGCTTCCCATTTTCCAGCTACCCCTTTACCTGCGATCATCCGCCCCCCCCCAGTCAACGTTTGAAAGTTTTTGCCCAATACTATTAAAATTGGCCTTCCTCCAATCTAGAACTATAACTTCCAGATCCGGTCTATCCTTTTCCATCACTATTTTAAAACTAATAGAATTATGATTACTGGCCCCAAAGTGCTCCCCCCAGTGACATCTCAGTTACCTGCCCTGCCTTATTTCCCAAGATTAGGTCAAGTTTTGCACCTTCTCCAGTAGGTACATCCACATACCGAATCAGAAATTTTTCTTGTGCACACTTAAATTCCTCTCCATCCAAGCCCTTAACAGTAGGGCAGTCCCAATCTACATTTGGAAAATTAAAATCCCCCATTGTTGTCTTGGAGTGAAAAATATACACATTTGTTCAATAATACGTCTGTGAGCCATCTTGATTTCTGCAAATACCAGGCCTTTTCCATCAGTGCACTTCACAGAATCACAGAAATGTTATGGCGCAGATGGTCACTGGCCCCATCATGTACCCACTTGCTCTTGTTCCTTTTCCCAGAAGGAACAGTTTCTCCCTATCTACTGTATCCAGCCTGCTCAATGTTTTGGACCAGAACAAACCCCTTCAAATATATCAATAGGCTTAGACCCTAACTTTTTCTTAAAGGCAAGTAAGAGTTGCTGTTTTCCAGATGTAATTCGATTGGTTACACTTTTCACGTAAAACGCTCTTTATTTTTACTCTACAGTTGAAATACAAACAAAAGACAGACAAACTGGTCTAACTTTAACTTTATTGGAAAGCTTAACAGAATAATAGATGATTAACTGCTAAACATTAACTGTTCCAGTATAGTAATATTCCATAAACACACCCTTGGCAAAGGCAAATTCAGTAAAATAATTTGTCTCATATACAAATGTTTTTCCAGTTCAGGAGAAAAGAACATTAAGAGA
>NW_025967652.1:0-25000 GCF_021869965.1 Rhincodon typus | reverse complement strand
CGAGGGAAGAGATCGCAGGGCCTTTGGTGATGATCTTTTCATCCTCACTGTCCACAGGTTTCATGCAGGAAGATGGGAAAGTGGCAAACGTCATTTCCTTGTTCAAAAAAAAGGGAATAGGGATAACCCCGGAAATTACAGGCCAATTAGTCTTACTTCAGTGTTGGGCAAATTATTGGAAAGCGCTCTGAGAGATAGGATTCATGATCACTTGGAAAGCCACAGTTTGATTCGTGATAGTCAGCATGGATTTGAGGGGTAGATCATGCCTCACAAACCTGATTGAATTCTTTGGAGAGGTGACCAAACACGTGGATGAAGGTAGAGCAGTGGATATGGTATACATGGATTTAAGTAAGGCGTTTGATAAGGTTCGCCATGGTAGGCTCATGCATAAAGTAAGGAGGCATGGGATAGGGGGAAATGTGGCAGATTGGATTCAGAATTGGCTGACCCTTAGAAGACAAAGGGTGGTAGTGGACGGAAAATATTTAACATGGTGCTCAGTTATGAGTGGCGTACCACAAGGATCTGTTCTGGGTCCTCTTCTATTTGTGATTTTTGTAAATGATTTGGATGTAGGAGTGGAAGGGTGGATTAGTAAGTTTGCAGAAGATACGAAGGTGGGTCGAGTTGTGGATAGTGCGGAGGGCTGTTCTAGGTTACAAAGGGACATTGATAGGATACAGAGCTGGGCTGAGAAGTGGCAGATGGAGTTTAACCCTGAAAAGTGTGAGGTGATTAATTTTGGAAGGACAAATTTGAAAGCAGAATACAGGGTTAACGGAAAGATTTTTGGCAGTGTAGAGGAGCAGAGGGATCTTGGGGTTCATGTCCACAGTTCCCTGAAAGCTGCCACCCAGGTGGATAGAGTTGTTAAGAAGGTGTATGGTATGTTAGCTTTCATTAATAGAGGGATTGAGTTCAAGAGCCGTGAAGTTATGCTCCAGCTATACAAAAGCCTGGTTTGGCCACATCTGGAGTACTGTGTCCAGTTTCAGGTGCCTCATTACAGGAAAGATGTGGAAGCATTGGAAAAGATGCAGAGGAGATTTACCAGAATGTTGCCTGAAATGGAGGGAAAGTCTTACGAGGAAAGGTTGAAAGAGCTGGGGCTTTCCTCTTTAGAACGACGATAGAAGCATACAAAATGATCAGAGGTATAGATAGAGTGGACAGCCAAAGACTTTTTCCTAGGGTGGGAGGTAGCTATTACGGGGGGGTAGAGTTTTAAACTGAGTGGAGGTAGATATCGGGGAGATATCAGAGGTAGGCTCTTTACTCAGAGAGTGGTAGGGACGTGGAATGCATTGCCGGAGAGGGTCGTGGAGTCGGCTTCATTAGGGGCATTTAAGCGGCTATTAGATAGGCATATGGATGATAGCATAAGGTAGGGATAGAGGTTAGATAGACCTCACGTTTAAGGTAAAAGTTCGGCACAACATTGTGTGCCGAAGGGCCTGTACTGTGCTGTACTGTTCTATGTTCTAATCTATTTCTCCTTTCTGTACAGCCCAGTTCAATATAAGGGTAGCTCATCAATTCCAACAGGGACTGATTTTGATATTGGAGACTGAATGGAGAAATTCAATCACTATTCATTGACCTTTGTGACAAAGTATGTGTAAGTGGATATCAGGTGACAGACTCAATTGCAATGCTCTTCACATGGAGTACATTCCAGACACTCAATAGTGTATTAGACATGGAAAGCATCTGGATCTTGTTATCAGAAAATCACTGATGACTATGAAACTATATTCTGCAGGAGGTTTGTCTTCAGCTTTTCACATACATTCAATGGCTTTTCATTCCAAATCCTGTCTACCTGTTCATTTCCCCTTATTTTTAAGATAACCTCATTTTCATTTGGCTTAGCACTACATTTGCCTCACAACTCTGTAGACATGTTCCTGGATTAAACACATGTCCAGATCAGTTGAAATTTTCCACATTGTACATTATAGTATCACAAATCCTAAGCAGAAACAGAAGCCAATTTTCATCCAGTACTCACCAATTCGTCCTTTCATATGGATGTGCCCGGGCATGATTCCAATTTTACACTCTCCAGGCTGAGGACGAATGAATTAATTCAGGGGAAAAGGCATGTCAGTATCTGCATGCAATAATCAAATAAGCAAAATACAAAGGAGAGGCATAAAAAAAAGCAAGCTTTAATTTATTTCAAACAAACAAACATGCCAAAATAAAAGGAAAAGACAAAAGACATCACTGTTAGCCGCTCAAACTAATGTAACTAATAAATGATACACGACAGTCAGTTACTGAGCATTCATGATTAAACAGCGGAACACCACAGTATAGAAGGCAGGAGAAACAATACATTTTGGTTTTCAAACATGGACATGTTTCTTTCCCCAATGGGGTCTAGGCAATGTTAACAAAGCTGTATTTGTTACCCATTCTTTATTACTCCAAGAGCATCAAGAGTCATTGACCTAGTTTCAGACTTAAGTCCTGTGTAAGGCAGACATTATCGGAGAAGTATTTCTTCCCCAAACTGGTTGGGTTTTCAAAAAGGTCAACGTGGCAGCTTTTGTCATCGTTTTTTTTGTCCAGTATTGTCCACAAATCACTGATTTCTTTGAATTCAAGTTTACAGTTGGCCAAAGGAACTTGCAACCTGTTAATTAACCAGTACCCTCCACCATATAGGGGCAGCATGGCAGATCAGTGGTTAGCACTGCTGCCTCACAGTGCCAGGGTCCTGGGTTTGATTCCACTCTCAGGCGATTGTCTTTATGGAGTTTGCATATTTTCCCCGTGTCTGTGTTGGTTTCCTCCAGATGCTCCAGTTTCCTTCTACAGTCCAAAGATGTGCAGGTTAGGTGGATTGGCAGTGCTAAATTGCCCATAGTGTTTGGGAATGTGGAGGCTAGTTGGATTAGCCATTGGTCATATAGGATTACAGGGATCGGGTGAGGGAGTAGGTTTGGGCTGCTCTTCGGAGTCAATGGGCTGATTGGCCTGCTTCCACACTGTAGGGATTCTATGATTCTATTTAAATCATGCACTTACAATTCACATAAAGCCAGTTGCTCTTGGCTCTAAATTGTTATGCAATAAGTCCAATTAGAATGGCTTTATGTAGGCAATTTTGAAGAAACGTTACAGACCTAAAAGTTTTTCTCTCCACAGATACTGCCAGAATGTCTTGAGTATTTCCATCATTCTCCATTTTTAATTTCAGATTTCTGGCATCTACTTTTGTAGGAGGTCAGCCTCTGGGCTGACACTGATGATCACGTAGCTAAAGTGCCACGCAAATAGCCTATAATTCATACACACAGAATAACAATTCTGGTAGAGTAGCAGGTCACAGTAGAGTAATACCCTAATACAAATCACCGTCTTCAGAATTGGAAAAAAAAATCAAAAATATAGAAAATATTCTGTCTAAAGTCAGAAATCATATGACACCAGGTTATAGTCCAACAGGTTTATTTGAAATCACAAGATTTTGGAGCGCTGCAGTTTGTCTATAACCTGGCATCTTGTGACATCTGACATTGTCCACCCCAGTCCAACACTGGCACCTCCTCATCCTATCCAAAGCTGCAACAGTGTTTACACCGGGTTTGAGACCATCTACAATTTGGTCCTTGGTGGCCTGCACCAAAAAGTCTTGCTCCTTTATCTAATTTCAGTCGCATCATGCTTAAGCAATAGAGGATTACTTTAAAAAAAATGGTCGAGACAAACAAACAAAATCAATGATACTTTACTCGTTAAACTAAATGACATCAATCACTTATTCAAGACACTTACATTGATCACTCCTGGACAGTTGGGGCCAACAAGGCGAGTCTTGCTCTGGCGAAGAAGTCGATGTTTCACCCGTACCATGTCCTGCTGTGGAATTCCTTCGGTGATGCAGACCACCAGCGGGATCTCAGCATCTACTGACTCAAGGATAGCAGCAGCGGCGAACGGGGGAGGGACATAGATAACAGATGCTTCAGCTCCTGTGCTTTCTCTGGCCTAGAAGTATAAAGATGAAAAAGGAGATTACTTCCTGATAGCAATTTACAAAGTTTAGGTCGTTAACTCTTTCTCTTCTCATGCTGCAGCAACCTGACAGGTACAGGGTATTTGCTCAAGACAGTTGATGCACTGAGTTTTCATTCTCAAACAAAACACTTAAAAGGAGCTACATGAGGAAAGAAAGAAACAAACCAGCCTTAGTCACTTTAGTAAACATCTTAACTGCTAACTGAAGAACTGATTGGCAGCCCCACATTTGTAGCTGGGAAGAATGCGTGCTATACAATAGGATTGTAGAGGAAAGGATCAATATAAATAAACACACGCTGCTGACTGTAATAGTTCACTGCATAATAATCTATAATTAAACATACATATAAAATACATAATTATACTCTAGTAGAACAAAACTGTTATTAAAAAGTTAGTTAAACAGAGCATGCACTACATTGAGACTAATGAAAGCCATAAAGTGCATCCTACTGAATTCTTCATCACTGTCTTTATCACAGTCACTCTCAACTATTTCAATCTTTTCCAGATTGGCCTCATACCTTTTACCTTCCATGAACTCCAGCTCCTCCAAAAAATTCTACTACGTGTAACTAATTTGGTACCAAGTACCACTCACCCATCACCTCTTCTCTCCTCACAGTGTCTTGCATTTAGAACTCAGTGTTTTTATTTTATTCATGGATGTGGGTGTGATTGGCTGGGCATTTATTGCTCATTAATAACTGCTCATTACTTGAGAAGGTGGCAGTAAGCTGCAGGATGTTGATGCAGGTGATTTTTAACAATTGTAATGCCACTGAATGTCAAGCATTTGAACAGCATTATTTTAAGTGCATAGATTACTCATGCACTGATAATACTGCTATGCCACTGCCTCCCCAGTTTTTTCTATTAATTTATTAATTAGGCCAACACTTACTACTCAGTTCTAATTTCCTAAAAGGCAGTTAAACGTTAACCCAATTGAGGCAAGGAAAGGATGGCAAGGTAAAGGAACCTTGGATACAAGACATGTGGAACACCTAGTCAAGCGGAATAAGGAAGCTTACTTAAGGTTGAGGAAGCAAGGATCGGACAGGGCTCTACAGGTCTACAAGGTAGCCAGGAAGGAACTGAAGAATGGACTTAGGAGGGCTAGCAAATGGTATGAGAAAACCTTGGCAGGTAGGATCAAAGAAAACCCCAAAGCATTCTATGCTGATATGAGGAATGAGAAGATGGCCAGAGTGAGGCTAGGGCCAATCAGAGATAGTGGAGAGAACTTGTGCGCGGAGTCAGATGAGGTAGGGGAGGTCCTTAATACATACTTTGCTTCAGTATTCATCAGTAAGAGGGGCTTTGACGTTTGTGAGGACAGCATGAAACAGGCAGATATGCTCAAACAGGTTGATGTTAGGAAGGAGGATGTGCTAGCAATTTTGAAAAACATTAGGATAGATAAGCCCCCAGGCCAGGCGGGATATACCCAAGGTTTCTACGGGAAGCGAGGGAAGAGATTGCTGCCCCTTTGGCAATGATCCTTGCGTCCTCACTGTCCACTGGAGTATTACCAGATGATTGGAAGATGGCAAATGTCATTCCCTTGTTCAAGAAAGGGAATAGGGATAATCCTGGAAATTACAGGCCGCTCAGTCTTACTTCTGTGGTGGGCAAAATATTGGAGCGGATTCTGAGAGATAGTATTTATGATTATTTGGAAAAGCACAGTTTGATTAGAAAGTCAGCATGGCTTTGTGAGGGACAGGTCATGCCTCACAAGCCTCATCGAATTCTTGGAGGATGTGACAAAACATACTGATGAAGGCAGAGCAGTGGATGTAGTGTATATGGATTTTAGCAAGGCATTTGATAAGGTTCCACCTGGTAGGCTCATTCAGAAAGTAAGGAGGCATGGGATTCAGGGAAATTTGGCTCTCTGGATGCAAAACTGGCTGTCCAATAGAAGACAGAGGGTGGTAGTATACGGAAAGTATTCAGCCTGGAGCTCAGTGACCAGTGGTGTTCCGCAGGGATCTGTTCTGGGAACTCTGCTCTTTGTGATCTTTATAAACGACTTGGATGAGAAAGTGGAAGGGCGGGTTGGTAAGTTTGCCGATAACATGAAGGTTGGAGGAGTTGTGGACAGCATGGAGGGCTGTTGTAGGTTGCAATGTGACATTGACAGGATTCAGAACTGGGCAAAGAAGTGGCAGATGGAATTCAACCCAGAAAAGTATGAAGTGATTCATTTTGGAGGGTTGAATTTGAATGCAGAATACAGGGTTAATGGCAGGATTCTCAGCACTGTGGAGAACCAGAGGGATCTTGGAGTCCACATCCATAGATCCCTCAAAGTTGCTACCCTTTACCAAGGGTTGTAAAGAAGGCATATGGTGTGTTGGCTTTCATTGGCAGGGGAATTGAGTTTAAAAGCCGCGAGGTTATGCTGCAGCTCTATAAAATTCTGGTTAGACCACACTTGGAATAGTGTGTTTGGTTCTGGTCACCTCATTACAGGAAAGATGTGGAAGCTTTAGGGAGGGTGCAGAGGAGATTTACCAGGATGCTGCCTGGACTGGAAGGCAGTTCTTACGAGGAAAAGTTGAGGGAGCTAGGGCTTTTTTCAATGGAGCGAAGAAGGATGAGAGGTGACTTGATGGAGGCGTACAAGATGATGACAGGCACAGACTGGATAGTCAGAGACGTTTTCCCAGGGCGGAAATGACTATTGGCAGTGACTAAATGGCAGTGGTAGTGGAGTCAGATACTTGAGACTTTTAATCGACTCTTGGATAGGCAGATGAAGGATAGTAAAATGTAGGGAATGCATGGTAGCTTGATCTTAGTCGGATAATAGGTCGGCACACCATCATGGGCCAAAGGGCCTGTCCTGTGCTGTACTGTTCTATGTTCACATTGCTTTGGGTCTGGATTCACATATAGGCCAGACCGGGTAAGGACAGCAGTTTCCTTCCCTGAAGGACATTAGTGAACCAGGTGAGTTTTTCCAACAATCAACAATGGATTCATGGTCATTATTAGACTCTTAATTCCAGACTTTTCTTGCATCCAAATTCCACCATTTGTCATGACAGGATTCGAACCCCAGGTCCCCAGAACATTGCCTGTGTCTCTGGATTAACAAAAGAGCGATAAACTGCAAGGCAGTCACCTCCCCGTCTCTTCTTATCACTGACTCCCTTCAGACCTGGAATGTTTTCCTCCCCCGTGCACATCCCCATAAAACACTCAATTTCTGACTCTAGCCTTTCGCTCATCTCCTCGGCCTTTTGCCCCATTTCAGCCATTTAGGCCCAATGTTCTGGAATCTCCTCTGAGTTTACAGCTCTTCTTCAAACCCACACCTTCAACCAAGGTTTGAACACCATTTTTGATATCTCCCTTGCCTGGATGTCTCAAAGTCTTCCTCACCCTTCTACTAATCATCTTAGGAGGTGTTTCTTTCTTTGAAGGTCCTATACCGCATACAAGCTTTTATTGGCAGCAACTTCAGTCATGAATCTATTTGACAGCATTAGGTTTCAGTCAAATATTTTCATTTCACATACTGTGAACTGTGCTTAAAGGTTTAAGCAAAATCGTTGCTATTGCAATCAACTGAAAGCCATTTAACAATCACTGGTCAAGGTTACAGGTTAGGACACTTCCTACTTAACTCCAATTTAATCCTATTCTCAGAGCAAAAGGCCTCCATCAGAATGAAGCTTAACAAAACAAAATTCCGTGTAGTCCTGAATTAAAGATCAGTAAACCAAGGATTTCCAAAATTTTCTGCCACTGGGTTCCGTTTAAAAGCTGGAAAATTACCATGATGCCACAGTGAAAATTGCAAATGCAGGGTGTGGTGAGATAACAAGAGAAGTGGGTGTGGAATAGAGAGGTTGTGAGGAGATTTCACTAATAATGAGAATGCAAAGTCTCCATTTATAACTGCAGCAATAGCCAGACTTCAAGGTCAAAAGTTTGAAAATAATATTAGGACTTGAAGTTATCGCACAGCTGCTGAGCAGTCAGCTCTCTACAGCAACCATTCCTATCTGAGACATACAACACCAAAATTCTGGCTTGTGAGGACCCTACTCCTGTAGCAAACACTCCATAGTCCATTCAGGAACAAAACCAAAGTTGCTGGAAAGGCCCAGCAGGCCTGGCAGCATCTGTGAAGGCAAAAACAGAGTTAATGTTTCGGGTCCGGTGACGTTTCCTCAGAACTTTTGTGCAACTCCTACAGAATTTCCTACAAGCTTCATGTTTAAATTGCAGAAATTGTTAGAAATTTGCTACACATTCCAAATTTCTCTTGATATCTTTTACATTTGTGTACTTATTTGTTATGTCTATAAAAAGGGGAGAATTCTCTATGGCGAGAAAACATCATCTGCATTTACCTCTTTAACGGAGTTGAAGACAGGCAAATTCAAGTGGCTTTTACCCCCTTTCCCAGGTGATACTCCTCCTACAAGGTTAGTGCCATATTCCAAAGCCTGTTGGCTATGGAAAGTTCCCTGGAATATACAATAAAGAGAAAAATACGAGATTAAATTAACATCCAAATATACTCAACAGTATTACACTTTAAGAAGTCCCATTTAGTCTCCTCTGATACTTTATCCAAATAAGTTTATTCAGCTGTGAGCCACAAGAGTGCCTGCATGTAATTGAGTGGGGAGCGATTTCACAGCCAGGCAAGATCCTGCTGATCAAATCATACAATTTTCAGTGAAGCACTGAGGGTGTAGAAATCTTCTCATTTTATATCCAATCCAAATGAAATAAATTATATTGCTCCAACTACTGCCTGAGCTCTTGGCAGCTAATTCAACAAAAACTAAAGGGACAAAAAATTGCTGCACAGTACCATATCGATGCCATCAACAGCAGAATTTGCCACCTCATGGATGGGCACATTCCCATTCTAATATGATCACCAGGCTTGAAATTCAACTCTAGTTGAACACAGGACAGCACATCATAGGAAGATAGTTTTGGTTGTTGGAGGTCAGTCATCTCAGCTCCAGGACATCTCTACAGGAGTTGCTCAGGGTAATGTCCTAGGCCCAACAGCTTCAGCGACTTCATCAATGACCTCCACTCCAGCTACTGCATCTTTGTGTACTCCCTGATTTTGCAGCTGGAGTGAAGTGGCAAGTCCAGGACAGGTTGTCGGTGATCATCACTCTGACGAACTTGATGCTCTTCACCCTCTAATCTTCAGTTCCGTTGATGTAGGTAGGGGCGTGTTCTCCTCCTTTCTTTATGAAGTCAGAGATCAGCTTTTTAGTTTTGCCAACGTTGAAAGAGAGGTTGTTTTCAATGCACCACATTACCAAGCTCTCTATCTCCCTTCGGTATTTTGACTCGTCGTTGTTAAGATATCCGTCCCACTATGGTGATGCCATCAGCGAACTTGTAGATGCGTTCATTCGAAATTTTGAATTACTCTTGGACTAAATGGCTAAGATTACAATGCAGTGGGTCTAAAACTACATGTAGCAGACCAGGTAGGGATGGTAAATTTCATTCCTTAAAAGAACATTAGCAAACCAGATGGAGTTTTACAATAATTGATGATGGTTGTCCTTGCTACTATTACTGAAGCTTGTTTTACATTCCAGCTTCATTGAGTGAACCTAAATTGTACATGCTACCACAATGGGATTTGAATCCATGATCTCAAAACATGAGCCTAGGCATCTAGATTGCTAATCCACTGACATTATCACTTGGCCATAATTCAAGGCAGTTCATCTCAAGTGGGACACTAATATGATCCAGTGATCCAACAATGTGATTGCACAAGGAACGGTACTGAGAACAGTTTAGAATATAGGGCTTAGGAGCAAGAGTAGGTCATACAGGCTTTCAAACCTGCTCTGCCATTCAATAAGATCATAGCTGGATCTAACTGATAAGGATGTTGCCAGGAATGGAGAATGTTAGCTAGGAAGACAGAGTGGATAGGCTGAGGTTATTTTCCTCTGAACACAGGGGGCTGAATGGAGGTGCTTTAATTGAGGTGGTTAAAATTTAACAGGAGCCTAAACAGAATGAACAGTTCCCTTTCCAGACGTAAATCAGGAGAAGGATTAGTGGTGAGCAGCAGAGGACGCAGCAGTCAGGAATTTACTATCTGACAGGGTGGAGGACCAGAAACCTGCAGTACATTTTTAAAAAATTCTTGGAGATGAACCTCAAGTGCATAATCCAAAGAGCTACTGACCAATAGCTGGAAAACTGAACTAGGCTGGACAGCTCTTTCTCAGCCAGTAAAAAAAACAATGGGCTGAGTGGCTTCTTGTGCATTAAAAATTTCAATTCTATAAATATGTCAGCCTTGGGTCAGTGGCAATGCTTTCAGAAGACAGTGCCTCATGTTAACTGAAAAGACTTGAATCAATAATTTCACTTGACAAATCAGTGCAGTATTGAGTTGTAGTTCAACAGCTAGGATTTATCCTTCACAAAACTATGACTGTTTCAAGTCTTTGTTATATAGGACATCGTCATGAATGTTGGACAATCAATACTTTGTTCACAAATCAAGCTTGGGACTAAACATAAAATAATTAAAGGACTACTAGTGCTGGAAATCAGAAACGAAAGCAGGAATTGCTGGAAAAATACTCAGCAGGTCTGGCAGCATCTGTGAAGAGAAAGCATAGTAGTTCTGAAGAAGGGTACCTGGACCCAACATGTTAACTCTGCTTTCTCTTCACAGCAGAGTTAACATAAGAACGTAAGAACTAGGAGCAGGAGTAGGCTGTCTGGCCCTTCGAGCCTGCTCCGCCATTCAATAAGATCATGGCTGATCCTTTTGTGGACTCAGATCCACTTACCCGCGTTCTCACCGTATCCCTTAATTCCTTTATTGTTCAAAAAAAATCTACTTTTTTTTTTAGAAAACGTTTACTGAAGAAGTGTCAACTACTTCACTGGGCAAGGAATTCCATAGATTAACAACCCTCTGGGTGAAGAAATTCCTTCTCAGTTCAGTCCTAAATCTGCTCCCTCTAATCTTGAGGCTTTGCCCTCTTGTCCTAGCTTCACCTGCCAGTGGAAACATCCTCTCTACTTCTATCTTATCTATTCCCTTCATAATTTTATACGTTTCCATAAGATCCCCCCTCAATCTTCTGAATTCCAATGAAAATAATCCCAATCGACTCAGTCTCTCCTCATAAGCCAACCCCCTCAACTCCGGAATCAACCTAGTGAACCTCCTTCGCACCCCCTCCAGTGCCAGTACATCCTTTCTCAACATGTTGGGTCCCGGTACCCTTCTTCAGAACTACTATGCTTTCTCTTCACAGATGCTGCCAGACCTGCTGAGTTTTTCCAGCAATTTCTGTTTTTGTTTCAAGCTTAGGACTGTTGTATCACACTGCTACTTCCACTGTCACTGCTGCAGATGCCCATGACTGAAATTGACATAAAATGGCCACCTGGGGCTTTTAGCAGACATAAGATGGCTGAAAAGGGATTGGCAGCTGCACATAGCACACTTTCACAGCCAGACTTTTGGTTTCCATACAGAGTCACCAGATAACAAAAGATCCAATGAGAATCATAATAGGGTCCCAGTGAGAAAAGACAGGGAAATTTAATCAAATTTCTACAGACAGGCAGCTCTTAGCGCATAATCCTTGAAAAATCTAAAGAGAAGATACCTGGACAATAACCACAGTCCCAAGTTTGTTGTTTAGTAAAATGTAGAAGGAAGAGTCTGATCCCACACTATTCTGAACTGTTTAAGTAATTGTAAATTAAAAATGCAACCTACAAACTAACTTAAAGGGATTTAGCTGAATTCCTTTGAGCAGTCAACCTTTGATTGTAAAGAGACACCCACTTCATTAGCAGGGAAGATAAGTGATAAATGGTGTAAACAGATAACTTCTAAGAGCGCACCAGAGACAGTTAGCATGATAGATATAAGGAGGTTGCGAAACATGGTCAGTGTGACTTCAAAAATTAAACAATTGCAACTTCACGGCTTAGCAAACAGCCTAAGTACAGATGTGAACAACTTCAGCAGATCCTTGCATCCAGAGATCAAGGGGAGAACGACAGAGACCCATTACAAGATATGGGTGAGGGTGAGGTCATGTCCTGTTCTGTTTTACATTGAGAATCCAAAAAGATTTCTTTTAATGACTTAGTAAAACTGTGAAAGCGATTGAATATCACGGTCATCAATGGAATTCAAATAGATACTGTCTTATTAAGTAAAAAGAAACAGTATGAAAAATATTTAAAATAGAGACAGTAAGGTTAATTCAAGAATCAAACCTCTTTTTAAAATCAACTTACAGAATGCAAATGGCGGAAGTGGTAAACTGAGGCTGCAAGACAGAGAAACAGTGCTTGTTTGATCTCTCTCTCAGAAAGAGAGAGAGTGTGAATGTGTTTTTGTGTGTGCGCGCGCATGTGCATGCGAGAGAGAGAAGCTGCCCCCCAACTTGTCAGCTTTGTCAAAGAATTATAACATTAGGTGACTATGTAACTTTTTTTGGCAGAAGAAGTTAGCACCCTTTTGTAATAAGATTACTAGGACATGTAAATTGTCTAACAGAATTTGAAGAAGTCCTTAGTGATAAGCAAGTGTCCAGTTTATTGGCAATTAATGTGATGAAGATGGCAAATGCCCAGAAGGAGTATAACTGTCAGTATTGGAACATGATTGAATGAGATGCACTGCAAGATCCCAAAGACAGGTGACAGAGGTGTCTGGTAAACATGACCTATGGCTGTCCACGGAGATGTCCATCATTGATCATGAGTTTACAGGATTGGATGTGCAGATTAGGGGGATGTAGCTAACAATGATTTCAATGTTGCATGTAATTATTATAACACAATGTATAAAAATTATATGGGGGTAGCAGAGTGTCCAGTGGAAACAGTTAAAAATTGCTAGACACAGAACTTAAGACTTTTCTTTGAAATCACTCAATGACAATTATCGACGCAAATTCCTATATTTGCCAATATAACTATCATCATTCAGATGAGTTGTTAATCTGAAAGCAATCCGACCTTTTGGGGGGGGGGGCATAAAGTGTCACATGGTACTAGTTGCTGTACAGTATGGGAGTTCTCTGCAGGGTCTAAGCAATAGACTAAGCACAAAGCAACTAAGCAATAGATCGCTTAATTTTAATGATTTTCTGATGAAGGGCCTAGGCCCGAAACGTCAGCCTTTCTGCTCCTATGATGCTGTTTGGCCTGCTGTTTCATCCAGCTCTGCACCTTGTTGGCTCGGATTCTTCAGCATCTGCAGTTCCTACTATCTCCTACTTTCCTGGTGTCCTCATTAACATTCATCCTTTTCTAAACATCAACGAAACAAGTCATGGCCACACTGTAGTTTGTGGGAGCCATCTGTGCCCCATCTTTCCTACATTATAACTGTGGCTATTTTTGAGTTCTAAATTGCTTTGGAATATTCTGAAGTCATGAAAGGCACTACATAAATGCAAGTCCTCCTTTTTGAGTGAAAAACTGACTACTTCAAATGGTGGCAAAGTGCTTTGGGAAACCTGAAGGCAGGGAAGATGACATCAATAAGTTAACACAGAGTGGAGCTGGAGGAACACAGCAGGCCAGGCAGCATCAGAGGAGCAGGAAAGCTGATGCTTCGGGTCGGGACCCAAGGGTTAGGGTTAGGGTTACGGTCCTGACCCGAAACGTCAGTTTTCCTGCTCCTCTGATGCTGCCTGCTGTGTTCCTCCAGCATCGGCAGTTCTTACTATCTCCGACATCAGTAAGTTCTTTCATTTACATGAAGTTTTCCAAATTCAAGTTAGACTTTATACCAAAGGATTGAATTGCACTGTGTCAGAAGCAGCTCTCCATTGTCAAAACACCAACACTCAAGACCGATGGTCCAAAAGATGCCAACTTGCACCACAAGTGTCAAAAATAAAGATGAGAAATAAATGCTGGAAGGTTAAACATTAATGTTAGACAGATGGAATGCAAACAAGACGCACCTGCTTCCCAGTAAAACCCTGGCAAATGACCTTTGTTGTTTTGTCTATGTAGAGGTTTTGCCTTGAGCCGGTGTAGCAGCGTCTCACTCCACTCTGCTTCGCTGCAACTAATAAAAGGCCAATGTTAGCAACACAAGTCCACTATTGTACTGAGCTATAACATGCTGTACTGACTCAAGGAGGTCCATTAGCAAAGGGCTAATTCACGCATGAACAATTATGTACAAGACTTTGCCTCGCACAGTGGTGATACTTTGGTGTCGAACTAGATTAAAAAGCCAGGGCAATTATGGAAAATAATTTTAGGAAATTCCTCTCAGATTTTGGGAGTTCTCATCTCCACCAAGATCACCATCAGGAGATCAAAATCAGTCCAATCCATAAGAACACAAGAATTAGGAGCAGTGGACCATATGGCCCATCGAATGGCTGGGCAGGATTGAGGAGATCACAGCTGATCCAATTGTGTCCTTAGCTTTATGGAAATATACTTTCCCTGTACTCTCGCTATTTCCTCCTTGAATGCCTCCCACCCAGAGCCGGACTTTGTTGTCTTCCATCACCCTCAACTCCCCTGTTGATCAAATCGCTCTAACTCAACCTTGGATATATTCAAGGCCAGTCTCTCCTGCTCTCTGGGGTAGAGAATTCCTGGGATTAATGACCCTCAGAAAGACCAATTCTCATTTCTGCCAAACCTGCCCAAACTTTCCACATAAAATAATAAAGCAGTAATAGTAACAGATTTTAACTACCCAAACATTAACTGTGACGGAGGGAAACAAAATTCTTAAACTGCATCCAGGAAAATACCTTTTTAAGCTTGTATGTAGATGTATAAACCCCAACAAGGGAAGGGCAGTTCTGGATCTAATATTGGGAAATGAGCTCAGTCTGGTATAAGGCAGATCAGCAGGGAAGCATTTTGGAGGTGTGACCACAACTCAGTTCTATCTAAGATATTTATGGAAAAAGATAAGGATGGGCCAGGAATTAAAGTTCTAAACTGTGGAACAGTTAAATTTATTAAGATAAGATTTGGCCCAAGTGGACAGACAGCAGCTACTTGCAGATAAAACTCGGTCAGGGCAGCAGAACATATTCAAAGAGGAAATAGCGAGTGAACAGGGAAATATGTTTTCGTAAAGACGAAAGGGTGAGACCAAGAACGTAGAACCCTGAATGTCAAGTGACATAAATATTAGGATTAAGAAAAAAATAGAAACTTATGGCAGATTCCAAGTGGTCAATACAACAGAATTCCCAGAGGGTTTAAAAAACATACAGGAACTTAAAAAAGGAAATTAGGAAAGCTGAGAGAGTACATTAAAAGTTTCAGCAGGTAGAATACAAGTGTAAGAGTAAGAAAACTAGGGAACGAGTAGGACCCATAGGAGGTAAGGAAGATAAAACAATAAACCAAACCATCTACTTGTAACAGAAATTCAAAGATTTTTAAGCACACAGTTAAAGTATAAATTACACTCACCTAAAAACACTTTCATGAGCAGAAAAGATGTATTTTTAAAAAGTGCACAAAACACACCCCAAGTACAGCATGCAAAAATGTGATTTGTACAGTATTCATACTACAGTCCCTGCATCTGGCAAGCCATCAGGTTTAAGTCACTTATGACTTCAACTTTTAGAGTGCGACTTCTTCCTGGAGCTTTTATGAACCTGATTTTATATGAACTCAACTGTAAGTAACTTCTTCAGGATTTTATCCCAACCCTTCTGGTCTAAAACTAACATGAACTCTTCATTCCAAGGTAACCTAGTTCACTATTTTATCCTTCTCTTCACAGGCGCACTGGTCTACACTGCCAACCTCCTCCAAGGATTTCACAGGACTGCTCCAAACTCAAAGTAAAACAAAAAAGTAAACATATTCCTCTCCAAGCTATGGGTATTTTCCTTAAGCTTAAAAAAACAAGTTCTGTCTTAAGACTTTATTATTTCTGATGCTGGGTCACAAAACAATCTATGATAAATTCATCCATGGTGCACAAAACCCCAAACATCCGAAAGATAGACCTCAAAAGCTATTTTGAAAGAAATCCCCGTGGCTACAGAAATATTTAACTTCAGCAACACAGAAAACCCATAAGTTACTGAACTAATAATGAAAACGCAGACTTACAATAAATGATATAATATAAACAATACAGTTAGCGTCACAATAGTCAGCATGGATTTGTAAGGAAAGATCATATTTAACACATTTAATCAAATTTTTTGAGGAGGTAACCAGGACTGTTGATGAGGACAATGCATTTTATTAGTCTGGATAGTTTTTAGCAAAGTTTGAAGAGGAGGCGAAGGCCTAGTGGTATTATCGCTGGACTGTTCATCCACACACCCAGATAATGTTCCGGGGAACTGGGTTTGAATCCCCCCATGGCAGATGGTGGAATTTGACTTCAATAAATATCTGTAGTTAAGAGTCTAATGATGACGGTGAATCCATTGTCAATTGTCAGAAAACCCCATCTGGTTCACTATTGTCCTTTAGAGAAGGAAACTGCCATCGTTCCCTGGTCTGGCCTACATGCGACTCCAGACCCACAGCAATGTGGTTGACTCTGAACTGCCCTCTACGCAATTAGGGACGGGCAATAAATGCTGCCCTAGCTCGCAATGCCCTCATCCCATGAATGAATAAAGAAAACAAAAAGTTTGGACTTAAATGTAGGAGATATGATCAAGACGTTTTCAGATGACATGAAAATTAGTGAGGAAGATAACCATAACTGTAGGAGGATATCAACAGACTGGTTGGATGGGCACAGCAGTAGCAAATGGGATTTAACCTAGAAAGTCTAAAAAAAATGAAACTGGATGA
Source organism: Rhincodon typus (assembly GCF_021869965.1). NCBI lineage: Eukaryota > Metazoa > Chordata > Chondrichthyes > Orectolobiformes > Rhincodontidae > Rhincodon > Rhincodon typus. Next base: position 8,140 of record NW_025967652.1, on the reverse strand, counting down.
ACGGCCTAACTTCAAGCTAAGCACCTGAAACAATGGCACAAACATCCCGTCAATCCTGCAAAGTCCTCCTGACTAACATCTGACAGCTACTGCCAAAATTGGGACAGACGTAGCACATACCATTCAAACAATAGCAGTCACATGGGAGTCGCCCTGGGAGTCCTCAACATTGACTCTGGACACCATGAGGTCACACAGTATCAAGTCAAATACGGGAAAAGAAACCGCTTGCTGATTACTATGTACCATCCTCCCTGGGCTGAGGATTTTGAACACTTGATGGAACCACTAAGGGTGGCAGGTTCACAGAATGCACCCTGGGTGGAAGAGTTTCAACGTCCAATACTAAGAGTGGCTCGGCAAAAGCACGACTGCTAATTGAGCCGGTCAGTTCCTAAAGGACATTGCTGCTAGGCTGGCAGCTAGTGAGGGAACCAATAAGAGGGAATATTATACTTGATCTCATTCTTATCAATCTGCCTGCAGCAGATGCATCCGTCCTTGACAGCATCACAAAGATCATGAGATCATAAGATAAAGGAGCAGAATTGGGCCATTTGGCCCATCAAGTCTGCTCTGCAGATGAAGAAGAGTGACCACCGCACAGTCCTCGTGGAGACAAAGTCCTGCTTTTGCACTGATACCATCTTCCATTAAGTTGTGTGGCACCATCACCACGCCAAAAGTGACAGACTTCAAATCGATCCAGCAATCAGAGGAGGAATCCGGGAGGTGCCATGGGCCATTAGCAGCAGCAGAATCATACTCTAACACAATGTGCAACGTCATTACTTGGTATCTATCATCATCATGTCAGGGGATCACCCCTGGTTCAAAGAAGAGTGCAGGAGGGCATGAAAGGGGCAGTAATAGGCATAATTAAACGGGATGTGTCACACTACCAAACAAGACTACCTGTGTGACAAACAGCACAAGCAGAAAGTGACAGACAGAGCTAAGCAATCCCACAACCAATGGATCAGATCAGTTGTGAATGACGATGGACATTAAACAACTCACTGGACAAGGAGGCTCCACAAGTACTCCCATCCTCAATGATGGGGAAGCTCTGCACATCAGTGTAAAAGGTAAGACTTAAGCATTTGCTGCAATCGTCAGCCATGAGTGCCAAATGGATGATCCATCTCAACGTCGTCCAGAGGTCCCCAGTATCACAGATGCCAGTATCGAGACTATTCAATTCACTCCACATGATATCAAGGAACAGTTTCAGGCACAAGGACAAATCCAACCAAGCCACTTCTCAACCCATCAGTCTACTTTCGATCATCAGTAAAATGATGAAAGGTGTCATCAACAGTGCTACCAAACAACACCAGGTCAGCAACAATCTGCTCACTGATGCCCAGTTTGAGGGCCATTCACCTCCTGACCTCATGACAGCCTTGGCTCAAATATGGACAAAAGAGCTGAATTCCAGAAGTTAGGCAAGAGTGACAGCTCTAGACACCAAGGCCACATTTGACTGATGCATCAAGTAACTCTAGCAAAACTGGAGTCAGGGGCAAGTTTCTCCGCTAGTTGGAGTCATACGTGGCACAAACGAAGATGGTCATGGTTGTTGGACGTCAGTCATCTCAGCTCCAGGACATCTCTGCAAGAGTTCCTCAAGGGAGTGTCCTCAGTCTAATTATCTTTAGCTGCACCAATGACGATCATGTGATCAGAAGTGGGGGCGTTCACTGACGATTGCACCATTCATGACTCCTCGGACATTGAAGCAGTCTATGTCCAAAGGCAATAAGACCTGAATAATATCCGAGCTTGGGTTGAAAAGTGGCAAGTGATATTTGCATCACACAAATGCCTGCCAATGACCATCTCCAATAAGAGACAACCTAACCAACACAAGTAACTCACCTCCCCAAAGCCTGTTCACCAGTGTACAAGACACACATCAACAGTGTGATGGAATAGTCCCCACTTGCCTGGATGGGTGCAATTCCAACAAAACTCAATAAGCTTGACACCATGTCTTAGGATCTTTGAATTTCTACATGCATCTTAAAGATTATATACACAAAGCTGCTAGTGAGCAAGGATTGGCATCATGACCACAAAATTCAATCAAGTGGGCTGCTTCAAGCTGGGATGGTATTCCATCATCTATGATTCGATGAATGAATACCATTCCAGGTTAAAGCAGCCCACTTGATTGAATTTTGTGGTCATGATGCCAATCCTTGCTCAGTGGCAGCATTGTGCGTAATCTATAAGATGCAAGCAGAAATTCAAAGGCCCTAAGACACCCACCTTCCAAACCCACAAGTGCTTCCACCTAGAAGGACAAGGGCAGCAGATACATGGGAATATCTCCAGCTGCAAGTTCCTCTCCAAGTCACCCTCCATCCTAACCTGAAAATATTTCTCCATTCCTTCATTGTTATTGGGTCAACATCCTGGAATACCCTTCCTAACAGCTGCTCCTATGAACCTGCTTGGCCTGCTGTGTTCATCCAGCTCTACACCTTGTTATCTCAGTACGAACTGCAGATGCTGGAGAATCTATCTCTCTCAAACAGACTACAGTGGTTCAACGCGGTGGCTCATCACCTTCTCAAGGGCAACTAGGAGCTAGCAATAAAATCTTCCCCATCCACAAGAAATAGGACCAGGATTAGACCGTTTTACCCCTCAAAGCTGCTTCACCACTCAACAGGGTCATGGCAGACCTGACACTTCTCACATCCACTTTCCTGCCCTTTTTCCGTAACCCTTGATTCCCCTACTGATCAGCTCTCAATCCTCAGAGAAGAAATTCCCCCCATCTCAGTCTTAAATTGGCACCCCTTTATTCTGAAACCATGTTTTCTCTTTTAGACTCCCCCATGTGTTGAAACATCCTCTCAGCATTTACCTGTCAAACCCCTTAAGAATCCTGTGTTTCATTGAGATGACCTTACCTTCGTTTAAACTTCAGTGAGTAGAGTACCAACCTGTTTAACCACTGTTCATTAGACAATCCCACCACACTAGGGATCATCCTAGTGAACCTTCTCTGAACCACCTCCAAGGAAACATCATCTTTCCTTAAATAACGGGCCAAAACTGCCCACAGTACTCCAGATGTGGTCTCATCAGCACCTTGTACAGTTGCAGTAAGACTTCCCTACTCTTATATTCCAGCCCCCTTGAAATAAGGGTCAACATTCCATTAGCCTTCCTGATTACCTGCTGCCTCTGTGTTAGCTTTCTGTGTTACATACACAAGTGCCCTCAAGTCCCTTTGAGTTGCAGCTTTCTGTAATTTTTTTCCATTTAAATAATACTGTTCTTTTGTTCCTCCTACCAAAATGATCAACTTCAATTTTTCGCACATTATACCAATAGATAGGCATATGGATGATGGTATAAGGTAGGGATGGAGGTTAGATAGACCTTAGGATTACGGTAAAAGTTCAGCACAACATTGTGGGCTGAAGAGCCTGTACTGTGCTGTACTGTTCTATGTTCTATACTCCATTTTCCAACCTTTTGCCCACTTACTTAACCCATCAATATCTCTTCGTGAACTGTTTGTATTTCTTTCTGGGGACACCCACATCCCACGAGTGAATAAGAAAAAACCTGGGAGAAGTGTGAGGCAATGTACTTGTGGAGAACCTACAGAACAAATTATTATAAAGTGAATGATAAGATCCTGGAAGACAGGATAGATCAGAAGGTCACTGGTGTGCATATCCACAGATCACTGAAGGTAGCAAGGCAAGTAATTCAGCAGGAAAAGAGGGAAACTTTTTTTTTGTTAGCTGAGGCGTAGAATACAAGAGAAAGGAGGTTGTGCTGGAATTGCATAAAACACTGGTGAGGCCACAATTGGAGCACTGTTTGCAGTTCTGGTCACTACATTACAGGAATGATGCGAGTGCATAAGAGTGCAGAAGAGATTTACAAGGATGCTGCCTGGGCTGGAAGGTTTGAGCTACGAGAACACATTCAGCAGGGTCAGATTGCTTTTCTTGGAGCAGCAAAGGGTTGAGAGGGGACTTACTAAGATTATGAGGCCAAAGATATGGTGGAAACATTTTCCATCTTTAGAGGTGCCAATAATCAGAGGTCACAGATTTATGGTAATAGACAAAAGGCTAAGAGGGGTGGTGGAAGTCTGAAATTCATTGACTGAAAGAATGGTCTAGTCAGAAACTCTTATAACACTTCATAGTATTTAGACATTCACTTGTATTACCATCGCCTCCAGAGCTATGGCCAATAGTTGGAAAACGAGATTCATGTAGTCAGATCTATGTTGGTTGATGCAGACTGCACTGAACATCTATGAATTTATTAATCAAAAGTCCTTCATTCCAGGCATGACTTGAGCTCTGATAATTCAATGCATGAGTTGCTGTTCCCTCCTTTATCCAAATTTCTTTCTTCCTGGGAGGTCTTCATAAACTTGCCCATTTTGACAAGATATAACAATGAAAGAAACTTAATAATTAACACACCATTAAAATTAGCTGTGAAATTTTATTTCACAATGTAGATGTTAACTTTTTAAAAAAAATTCCGATGGGGAAACATACACACTTCCTCTACTACCACAAGAGGAACAACTTACCCAAAGTAAAATGCAGGATGCAAAGAGTGCAGAATTGCTTTAGGTCTCCCAAACTGGCTATGCTTCAGTACTTTTATCTTCACAAACTGTGCATGAGAAATGCTGACAGCATACAAATGTTTCAAACAAAAACTTAGGGACAGAAAGCACTGGCTAGCTTTTAAACAAACAACTTGCATTTATATAGCACCCTTAACATGTCAAGACACTTCACAGGAATGTCAAACAAAATGTGACAAAGTAGATGCTCATTGGCAGTTGCCCTTGGCTGGAGAATTTAAAATTCGGAGCTAAGTCTCAGAGATAAGAAGTAGGCCATTTAGATTGAGGGGAGAAATGTTTTTCACTGGGGACCAGTGCAAAGCTTAACTGTAGAGAGCAGAGGATGATTATTTATTTATTATATACAAGACAGAGATTAGCAGACTTTGGAGCACTGTGGCAATCAGGCAAGAAAGTAAAGTTCATTTTGGAGTTCAGACATTATCTTATTGTGTGTGTATTAGTAGACTGGAGGAGTCATAGAACCTGATCCTGCTCCTAGTTCTTATGTTTTTATGATGCACACTGATAAGGAGATATTAGGAAAGCTTGCTAAAAGATTGGTCAAAGTGTTTTATGGAGTGCTTTAAAAAGAGAGGCAGAGGGATTCAGGGCGTGATGGCTGACGGCGTACTGCCAACACCGGAGTATTACCAAGCAGCCAGAATTAGAGCAGAGCAGCGATCACTGAGGGTTGTAAAAGAAAGAGACAGCAGAAATAGGCAGAGGCAAAGCAATGAAGGATTGTAAATAATGACGAGAAGTTTCAAATCAAGGCTATTTTTCACACTTCTTTCCAAACCCTGAGAAGAATTAGTCATTTACAATGTGGTGATTTTAAATCGGTGATACTAATGTTTTGTTAAGCCACAAATCGAAAAGCAGTCAGGGTCAAAAAACATCACTTTGAAATCTACTGATAATCTTTGATAATTAACTCTCTGTTTACTGGGTGATCATTAACGTCCTTCAGTCCATCCATGATGAATTACTTTAAACATGTATTACTTTTTGAGTAAAGGAAATGTTTCTAATATTAGTCTTAAAGGTACCATTGTTTAAATGTTAAGATTCTGGTCCTACTGCCTTAATATGATACAGTAGTGATAATTTGTGCAGCAAAAGTGAACTTAAGTGCTCTTTCCACCACCACTCCTCCTAAACCTCCTCCTTTCCAGCTGTGCACAGTTCCTACAGTCCTTCCTTGGAGTTTATCATTTGGAGTCATTCCTGTTGTTTTTCTCTGCACATTCTTCCTTCAGCAGGAATCAAATGTGATCACAGCACATCACATAGGATCTGATCAATCGATAGAAAGTATCTTGATTGATCCAGTATTCAATTAGTTTTGTTATTTTGTCTAAACGTTAACAACAACATGCCTAATGTTCAAAGACTCTTTCTTTCCTCAGATCTCACCTGGGTGGCCCTAAACAATCTCCTGTTTACTCATAAAAGTTATGCACATTGTTCCGACCCAACCGTACATTGCATTTGTCAGAATTAGATTCCACCCTTCTTTGGTTTCCCAGTTGCAGAAATCCTTCTGCAAATTATTAACTGACAAGCCCACGGTTATTAGGTTCAGCGTGCAAGTTATTTGTAGAGTACAAACAACAGCTTAGGCACAGAACGTTGCAGAAATCTACTCAACATTTCTATGTTCATGTTTTGCACTTTTTACTTCTATCTCTAAATCATTTTTATCCATTGCTAAGTTCTGTCCCAGATTGCCATGGCATTTTTTTTTATTCATTCACGGGATGAGGGCACCGCTGGCTCGGCCAGCATTTATTGCCCATCCCAACTGCCCAGAGGGGGGGGTTATGAGTGAACCACATTGCCGTGAGTCTAGAGTCACATGTAGGCCAGATCAGGTAAGGATGGCAGTTTTCTTGCCTAAAAGGACATTAGTGAACCACATAGGTTTTTCCAACAATTGGCAATGGATTCACATTCATCATTAGACTCTTAATTCCAGATATTTATTGAATTCAAATTCCACCATCTGCTGTGGTGGGATTCAAACCCAGGTCCTCAAAATATTACCTGGGTCACTGGATTAACAGTCAAAGAACAAAGAAAATTACAGCACAGGAACAGCCTGCACTGACATGCTGCCCGTCACACCTAAAACCCCCTATCCTTCCGAGGACCGTAATCCTCTATTCGCATTCTATTCATGTATTTGTCAAGACGCCCTTTAAAAGTTACTATCATACCTACTTCCACTACCTCCCCCGAGTTCCTGACACCCACCACCCTCTGTGCAAAAAAAAAAACTTGCCTCGTACACCACCTTTTAACCCATGCCCCCTGGTAATGGATTCTTCCACCGTGGGAAAAAAGCTTCTGACTGACCACTCCGCCCATGCCCTTCATAATCTTGTCGACCTCTATCAGGTCGGCCCTCAACCTTTGTCATTCCAGTGGGAACAACCCAAGCTTCTCCAACCTCTGCGCATAGCTAATGCCCTCCATACCAGGCAACATCCTGGTAAATCTTTTCTGTGCCCTCTCCAAAGCCACCACATCCTTCTGGTAGTGTGGCGACCAGAATTGAACACAATATTCCAAATGCGGCCTAACTAAGTTTCTATAAAGCTGCAACATTACTTGCTAATTTTTAAATTCAATGCCTCGGCCAATGAAGGCAAGTATGCCATATGCCTTGTTGACTACCATCTCCACCTGCGTTGCGACTTTCAGTGACCTGTGTACCTGTACACCCAGATCACTCTGCCTATCAGTACTGTTAAGGGTTCTGCCATTTACTGTATCTAGCGATAATATATCATTAGGCCATTGCTTCCCCTTTAATTGAAGGTTTATCATGCAGAGCTTTACCAAAGGCTTCAAAAATCTAAATAAATTATTTCATAAGAAAGTCCACCAGCTAACTTCTCTAACGTACACTCGACAGTTCTGAGCTATTCCTACGTTGGTTCCTCTACAGTGTGGCTCAATGACCAAACTTCCAAATGCTGCCCATTATCTGCACCCACCACTCCCAACAGGATGGCACCACATCTTTCATTAGGTGACAAGTAATTTAAACACCGATAGAAAATACTTTTTATTTCATTCAACAAGGATTTTGATCTAAATTCATTCATGGGATATGGACGGCAATGACTTGGCCAGCTTTGATTGCTCATTCCTAACTGCTGCTGTCTTGAACCATTGCAGTACAACTGAACGGCTTGCTGGGTTATTTCAGAGGGCAGTTAACGGTCAGTCAATCAATTTGCTGCAAGGTCAGAAATCACATGACACCAGGTTACAGTCCAACAGGTTTATTTGAAAACACAAGCTTTCGGAGTCTTACTCTTTTTTCAGATGTTAGTGAGAGGGGTAGTATCAGACACAGAATTTATAAGTAAAAGATCAAAGCGTCACACAACTGATGAGGATGTATTAAACAAACCTGGAATGCTGTTAAATCTTTAATCAGTTAAAAGGTTTTGATTGATTAATATATGTAAATCCCTGAACTCCTTTCAAGTCCCTGTCCTG
>NW_025967651.1:0-25000 GCF_021869965.1 Rhincodon typus | reverse complement strand
CATCTTGTATGTGTCTATTAAGTCACTTAACCTTCTTCTCTCTAACGAAAACAGCCTCAAGTCCCTCAGCCTTTCCTCATAAGACCTTCCCCCTCCATACCAGGCAACATCCTGCATGAACACAGCAGGCCAAGCAGCATCATAGGAGCAGGAAGGCTGATGTTTCGGGCCTAGACCCTTCATCAGAAATGGGGCAGGGGAAGGGGGTTCTGAAATAAATAGGGAGAGAGGGGGAGGCGGATAGAAGATGGATAGAGGAGCAGATAGGTGGAGAGGAGACGGACAGGTCAAAGAAGCGGGGATGGAGCCAGTAAAGGTGAATGTAGGTGGGGAGTTAGGATGGGGGTTAGAGATAACAAGGTGTAGAGCTGGATGAACACAGCAGGCCAAGCAGCATCAGAGGAGCAGGAAAGCTGACGTTTTGGGCCTAGACCCTTCTTCAGAAATGGATGAGGGTTGGTCAGTCCAGGAAAGACGGACAGGTCAAGGAGGTGGGATGAGGCTGGTAGGTAGGAGATGGGATGGGGCTTGAAATGGGAGGAGGGGTTAGGTGGGAGGACAGGTTAGGGAGGTGGGGATGAACTGGGCTGGTTTTGGGATGCAGTCGGGAGGAGAGATTTTGAAGCTTGTGAAGTCCACATTGATACCATTGGGCTGCAGGATTCACAAGCGAAATATGAGGTGTGTTCCTGCAATCTTCGGGTGGCATCGTTGTGGCACTGGAAGAGGCCCAGGATGGACATGTCGTCCAAGGAGTGGGAGGTGGAGTTGAAATGGTTCGCGACTGGGAGGTGTAGTCATTTGTCGCGAACCGAGCGTAGGTGTTCCACAAAGCGGTCTCCAAGCCTCCGCTTGATTTCCCCGATGTAGAGGAGGCCACATCAGGAACAGTGGGTACAGTATACCACATTAGCAGATGTGCAGGTGGACATCGTTTTGATGTGGAAGGTTTTCTTGGGGCCTGGGATCAGGGTGAGGTGTAGGGGCAGGTGTAGCACTTCCTGTGGTTGCAGGGAAAAGTGCCGGGGGTGGTGGGGCTGGTGGGGAGTGTGGAGCGGACAAGGGAGTCACAGAGAGAGTGGTCTCTCTGGAAGGCAGATAAGGGTGGGGAGGGAAAAATGTCTTTGGTAGAGGGGTCAGATTGCAGATGGCGGAAGTGTCGGAGGATGATGCGTTGGATCTGGAGGTTGGTGGGGTGGTACGTGAGGATGAGGGGGATTCTGTTTTGGTTGTTATTGTGGGTAGGGGGTGTGAGGGATGAGTTGTGGGAAATGTGAGCGACATGGTCGAGGGCGTTTTCGACCACTGTGGAGGGGAAGTTGGGGTCCTTGAAATACGAGGACATCTGGGATGTCCGGGAGTGGAATGCCTCATCACGGGAGCAGATGCGGTGGACGCAAAGGAATTGGGAATAGGGTCCAGACCCGAAATGTCAACTTTCCTGCTCCTGTGATGCTGCTTGGCCTACTGTGTTCATCCAGCTCTGCACCCTGTTATCTCTGCCTCCTGTTGAATCTTTAATCATCCATACATCTCCTACATTCTAGAAATTGCAGAAGCAGGGTATGGAGTCCTGTGTTTGTTTCAATTGATTAAGATGCAAATTCTAGAATGTGTTTCAAGTCACTGCCCTGAGGTAATTAAAGGTTTCATTAGTGTCTGCATAACTTTTCAATCTTCAAACAGGCAGAGTGATAAGAATATACAGTAGGAGACATCTCAGGTCAGACAGTAGGGATGAGGCCTTGCCAACAATTTTTCCTTTGATTCCTCCCACTTCCTACAAACCAAAGGGGTGGCCATGGGCACCCACGTGGGCCCGAGTTATACCTGCCTCTTTGTAGGATTCGTGGAACGGTCCCTCTTCCGCAACTATACCAGCACCATCCCTCACCTCTTTCTCCCTTATATTGATGATTGTATTGGTGCTGCCTTGTGCTCCCATGAGGAGCTCAAGCATTTTATTAACTTGGCTAACAGCTTCCACCCTGCCCTCAAATTCACCTGGAACATTTCTAACCCCTCCTTCTCCTTCCTGGATCTGTCCGTCTCCATCTCCAGAAACCAAGTCACCACTAACCTCCATTTAAAACCCACTGTCTCCCACAACTACCTTGATTACATGCCCTCTTACTCACCCTCCTGCAAAAATTGTATCCCATATTCTCAATTCCTCTGCCTCCACTGCATCTGCTCCCAGCATGAGGCATTCTACTCCAGACCATCTCAGATATCCTCCTACTTTAGAGACTGTAGTTTCCCCTCCTCTGTAATTAAGAAAGCCCTCAACTGCATCTCCCCCCCCGCCTTTCCTGCACTTCTGCCCTCAAACCCCCTTCCCCAACAATAAGAATAGAGTACCCCTAGTCCTAACGTACCACCCCACCAACTTCTGAATCCAATACATCATCCTCTGACATTTCCGCCACCTACAATCACCCCTGTCCGCTTTCCGCAGGGACCATTCATTTCGTGACTCCCTCCTCAGCTCTGCACTCCCCATCAACTTTTCCACCACACCACTGCAACCGCAAGAGGAGCAACACCTGTCACCACACATCCCCGCTCAGCTTCATCCAAGGCCCCAAACAATTCTTCCAGATCTGGCAGATTTTCACCTGTACCTCAACCAACCTGATCTATTGTTTCTGTTGCTCCTGATGTGGTCTCCTGTATTTCGGGGACACCAAATGCAGACTCGGAGCAGTTTGTGGAGCATCTGGGCTCTGCGCGCACCAACCAACTCGACCTCCCAGTTACCATCTATTTTAATTACCCCTCCCACTCCCCTGGAGACATGTCCATCCTTGGCCTCCTCCACTATCAGAGTGAGGCCAGAAGTAAACTAGACGAACAACACTTGATAACAAGGTGTGGAGCTGGATGAACACGGCAGGCCAAGCAGCATCAGAGGAGCAGGAAAGCTGATGTTTCAGGCCTAGACCCTTCTTCAGAAAATTTTCTGAAGGGTCCAGACCCAAAACGTCAGCCTTCCTGCTCCCCTGATGCTGCTTGGCCTGCTGTGTTCATCCAGCTCCACATCTTGTTATCTCAGATTCTCCAGCATCTGCAGTTCCTACTATCTCTGGAACAACACTTGATATTTTGCCTTGGGAGCTTACAGCCCAAGGCCCTCCCTCTATTTATTTCTGGGCTCCCCTCCCCAGTCCTGACGAAAGATTTCTGCCTGACACATGGACTTTCTTGCTCTTCTGATGCTGTGTTTGTCCAGCTCCACGTTTATTGAATTTTAACCTGGTATCAGGCTGGTTTTGTTCCAAAAGCAGTAATTTATAAGATGTCACACTGACTGCCTATGACTACAAAGTGTGTGTTGGGATGATTAAAGATTCAACAGGAGGCAGCCAGCCAGCCATTGTTCACTCCACTCACATCAGTGGTATGATCTTTTGATCTCAAGGGCTGTGCTTAGAAAGCTTGTAATTTTCTTTTTGACTGTATCCACCCCAGTGCAACACTGGCACCTGCACATCACCTCCCTGACAGGTGACACCAGAGGGTAGTGGGGGGGCGTGGCTAGAGCTTACAGCCCGTCCTTCCCCGCGGGTGAGAGGGACGCAGGCATTGGTCACTCCTTGTCACCCTGCGTGTAGGGGCGTGGCTGAGATGTGGTACCCCCCGAGGAGGTCAGACTCCTCCCCTTCCGTGCGGGATGGGGAACGCAGGGATTGGTCCCCACTCTCACGTGACGCGGAGAGGCGGGGGCGCAGCTGAAGGCTCGTCCCTCCGTCCAGATGTGACGCGCCCGGGGGCGCGGCTGGAGATCAGACCCCACCCCTTCATCTGTCGGGGGGGGGTGGGGGGAGAAGGAACGCAGGGATTGGCCGGTCGGCGTCACGTGCCCCCCGCGGCCTGCCCCCCCCCCCCCGGCCCACCCCGGAGGCGGGGCCTGCCGGCGATGTTATTTTTCGAAATAAAGGCGGTGGCGCGAGCGGTGGCTGGAGAGTGAGGCCTTCGGGGCGCCATGGAGCCGGACAGCGTTAGATAGATAGAGCGGGAGGGTGAAGGAAAGAGGGAGATTGGACAGGACCGGGCACCGCTAATGAGAAAGCCCTGGCGCCGGGGAGGGGCGGGTGGGGTGAAACGATAGGAACACGGTCCCTGACGTCTCATCCGCCGCCGCCGCCGCTCCTGCTCCAAGCCGCCCCCTTCCTCACCGCTTTTATTCCGCGGCCCCTTTCTTTTAATTTTCTTTTTAAAGGCCTCGCCGCCAAATTTTTGCAGCATTTCTTTCCTCCCTCCCGCCATGAGCGGGGTCACCAGTCCCCCCAGGCAGCCGCGCAGGAGCTTCGGCCCCGGCCAGGTCCCCGGGAGGCGGCCGCGGCCGCCGCAGCAGCCGCCGCCACCGTCCCTCCCGCTGGAGAAAGGCCGCTCATGTAAGGCCCTGTTCTCCTCCGAGCCTCCGGTGCTGTCGCCGGTGACCAACCTGGCATTGAACATGGTCAATCTGACTGGCCTGGGCAGGTAAAACAGGCGGGGGGGGTTGTTCTCTTTCTTTATTTTTCCCCCTTTTTATTTATCCCTATTTCTGTCCCTCTCTCTCTTTCTCTCTTTTCCTCTCTCTTGTCTATAATTGTCTTGGCTGATGCTCCCGACCAGGGAAGCATTGCCTTCTGTACAAAAGTAAGAGGCTGGTTAGTATTGGAGGAAGTCGTGAAGAACAAGTATTCTGCTTTATGCAGAGGTTGTCTCTGAAAACCAAAATCAATAGTGCTTAATGTGTCCTGCTGATTTGTAGGTTTTTTTATTTGTGCAATGCTCTAAATGGGACAAGCCATGCAGGAGCTAGAAGCATATGTGTCGTGGGGGGGGGGGGGGGGAATTACCAAATTTGTGCAGGTAGACCTTTTTGTTCCCCCACATGCTTCCAGCTCCTGTGTGGCTTGTCTGTGGAATTTTCAATGCTGACCTTTTTGTCTGTCTTCTACTCATCCAGCAATTGCGATACACCGAAACGCAGGCCGAGTGGGTCCCCATTACTCAAGACACTCTCATCTGATTCTGATGCAGGTTGGTACTTGAAGGGAGCCTAGGGTGGCTGGTGTTTTCTATTCAAATACTCTGAACAAGTCAGGAAGACTTCTGAAGAAGGGTCTAGGCCTGAAATGTCAGCTTTCCTGCTCCTCTGCTGCTTGCCCTGCTGTGTTCATCCAGCTTTAAACCTCATTATCTCAGATTCTCCAGCATCTGCAGTTCCTACTATCCCAGGAAAATGAAATATCCACTTACCTGGATTAGTGTGGCTCCAATAGTACTTAGAGCGGCATAGGAACAGACCCTTTGGCCAACCATGATACCTGCACGTGGCCTTTGTCCCTGTATTCCCTGCTTGTTAGTATGTCTATTAAATGTTGCTATCATATTTGCTTTTGCTACCTCTTCAGCAGCACATTCCAGGCATCTACCACATGCCTTGTGCATCTCTTTTAAACTTCCCTGTCTCTCTTTGAACCTATGCCCCCTAGTGTTTGACATCCCCATCCTGCGGGGGAAAAAGACTGGTCTAATTTATCTGTCTGTCAATCTTGTATACTTTTATCAGGTTGCCCCTCAGTCTACAATGCTGCAGTGGAAATAATCGAAGTTTGTCCAAACTCTCTTGTATGATTGATGGCAATCTAGGTAATCTTCACTGACACAAACCAGACTTGCTAATACTGGATATCGCAGCGTTGAAATTAAAATAGTCGGTGTCCAATTGTTCCTAACTATATTACTCAGTCTGGTTATCAGACACCAAGTTTATAGTTCAGAGGAGTTAACAATTTATAAATACCAACTTTAGCAGAGAAAAGCAAATAAGATTAATCTACTTAGTTTTTGCAGACTGTTGGGAATATTTACTTGGCCTAGACACTAGGCTTTTCTCAAGCTTTCAATAATTTGAAAACTGCATGTGAACTAGAAAAGCCGAAACTCCATACATCAGCTTTCACAGCCGCACTACCTTAAAGTTATAATCGGTTCAATGTTTGTATTCTTCAAGTAAGATTCTTTGGTTGGCACTGGTCTCCTTTTGCTTTTAACACCCAAACAGCTGCTGGTTCTTAAGCATAACACATGTTGGATGCTGCAATTTCTGCAGTGTTCTTAGAATAATAATCAACCTAAGGCTAACTTTCCAAGCCAGCTTCCATAAACGTCACTTGCTGAAGATCTAACTCCACTTTAGCTGACAGTTCCTATCCAAAAATAGTAGTCCCAACGTGCCAACAAGATGGACTGCAGAACCGCACCAAGCTACCTTTGACATCATGTTTCACACCTGGGCCCTTTACCGCTTGTGACCGCCTGCATCTGTTGGCTCTTGTCTTCAGTGCCTGCAAGTTGTCCTCCAAGGCACAACATCTTGACTTCACCTGTCATCATCACATCACTCACTGGGTGAAATCCTCTTCCTCCAGCACTGATCCTTACACCAACATCACAATTGTTGCACTTAACTCAATGTCTGCATCTGCATCTGCTCTCCAAATAAACACTTTTACTTGGTACCCATTCTTCCTGTAGCCCTCATTATGGAAAAAAGTTTTTGATTCATGTTGAATACTTCAGTGGGACCTGCCTTTAAATTGACGTTCATAACTGAAGTTCCTCACCAGTGGAGCCATTCTTGGAAATACCTTCTGCATGCGCCACTACCTTCTCATCATGAATTTCAGAATCTGATGCAGTACTCCAGCTGAGGCCAAAATATCTCAAATTCAACTTCACCCTTGCTCTTGTTCTCCATGCCCTTATTAGTAAAACCTAGGATACTGTGTACTTTGACTCCTGTGATCTCATGCCATCATCGGGAACTAGGTGTGCGCGCACAGATCCTTCTGCTCCTGTCCCTTTTGTAGTTTTAGGCTCTCTGCCAGACTGAAAGCTTCTGTATTGAGCTTCATCTGCCACATGATTGCCTATTCCATCAATCTGTTCTTGCCTTTTATCAAAGTTTCAGACTATCATGATATACATACATACAAGATGATCAGAGGATTAGATAGGGTGGACAGCGGGAGCCTTTTTCCTCGGATGGTGATGGCTAGCACGAGGGGACATAGCTTTAAATTGAGGGGTGATAGATATAGGACAGATGTCAGAGGTAGGTTCTTTACTCGGAGAGTAGTAAGGGCGTGGAATGCCCTGCCTGCAAAAATAGTAGACTCGCCCACTTTAAGGGCATTTAAATGGTCATTGGATAAACATATGGATGATAATGGAATAGTTTAGGTTAGATGGGCTTCAGATTGGTTTCACAGGTCGGCGCAACATCGAGGGCCGAAGGGCCTGTACTGCGCTGTAATGTTCTATGTTTTAGAATGCTTCGAAGGTGAATATTCTCCACAAACTTGAAATTATCCCTATAACCTCTTCAAAGTAAACTCTGGTAAGCTAGCTGAGCATTTTTTTTTTTTTCTGAAGAAACCCAGGTTGGCTTTCATCAACTTGTCTGTTCATGTCACTCTCCATCTGCCAAATTATTGCTACAGGAAGCTTGTCCACTGCTGACTGGCCTGCAAATGGCTTGACTTATCCTTGCATTTATAATGCAACTCCAGCCTTCTGATACTGCCTCTGTGTAAGGAGGCCTGAAAGATCATTACTGGTGCCTAGTGTGCTGACAGCCTAACCAATAGCATGGCCAACTTATCAATTTTAAATTTGTCTGGTCTCAATGTACTGCATTACTCAGTGAAGGTGGCTCATGTTGAGCACTTAAGGATGGACACCAAAAACTGGCTTTGCCAGTGATACCTTCATCCTGTGAAAGAACTTTAAACTTGCTACCTGCAATATTTTAAAACTGACTTACTCATCTGTATTTAAGCTCCCAGCCTTGGTGGATGATGGTGTGAGGGCTGAGTGGGAGTGAGACCAAAGGTTACTACTTCAAATGTGAAGGCGTTAACAAGAGTGTTTCACTTTCTTCAAGTTAGAAGCAATTTCTTGGTGTGGCTGACTGATGTACTGATCTCAGCATTTTATTTTAAATTAGTTGTAATATGCAAGTTTGTTCTTGATATTTTCAAGAAGTCTTTGTAGATTTCATTGGCTGGCTGCCAATTTGTGGTTTCCTTTTTGGTCGTTGAATGGTATCATTTGCCACACCAAGGTGGAGCTGTCATTAGCTGTTCTCCTGCCTGAGCGGCACAGTCTGCTGCAGTTCACCACAGTTACCCCAGATCATGACGACAGGGTACTGAGTGGCCTGAAAAGTGCATCGATCTCTGAACAAACAATCATTTTACATGGACAAACTATCTGGCACTACTTTAGGATGATATTTCTATTGTTAGTAAAAGCACGAGTTTGGGCTTGCAAATGGAAAAATTGGTTCCTGACTGCTCGCTGCTGAATACTGCCAGATTGTACCCTCGTGTTTCATACATACGACAGGAAAAGTCACCCTGATAAGTTTATATGATGACTTTTTTGCCTCTTTTGAGTATTTGTGCCTTGTACACACATCTAACTGCTTCTTTACTCCAATATAAATTGCTTTACATCAATTGATGAACTGTACATACACTTCACCTCTTTTATGGAATTAAATTAATCTGAGAGCAAGTAAATTCCACATGATTGAAGTGGTGAGTTCAATAGCATAAATGCATTTAACGGAAGTATGAAGATGAAAATTTTGGCTTTGGATTTTAAAGTTCTAACTCAATGTCACTAACTTGCTGCTTACTGTACAAGAATCAAACTAAGCAAGTATTATTTGCATTGCACTTTGTGTGTAATTTTATGGCTGAAAATTTGAATACCACTTCATTCTACCTGTTTCTCCACTTTTAAGGTTTCTTACAATCTGTAGAATGTTTGTGTATTTATCCTGTGACCAAACAAAGTGTACCACAACTCTTAAATTGACTTTTGATTCACTTGTCTGCTATTTTGTAATATTTCTTGGTGTCCTTCCACTAGCATCTTGCTAGGTGGCCTCCACTCCCCTTCAGCACTTCATTGCAGTAGTCATTGGATGTATGGAGTGCTTTTCCTCATTAACGGGATGAAGGTGTTGCTGGCTAGGCAGCATTTATTACCCAGAGGGCAGTTCAGAGTCAACCACACTGCTGTGGGTCTGGCATCACATGTAGGCCAGACCAGGGATGGATGGCAGTTTACTTCCCTAAAGAAAATTAGTGAACCAGATGGGTTTTTCCCAACAATTGGCAATGGATTTGTGGTCATCATTAGACCCTTAATTCCAGCTTTTAGCAAACATCTGTAGCTCAGGTTGTGGATGAGGTTGTTGACTTGCTCGCCGTGCTGAATGAGAACAAGCCAGCTCAGCGAGCAAGTCAACAATTTCATTTGAGTTGATCATAACTGTTCTTCCCATGAATAAAGAGAAATTACAACTACTGTACATTAACTTAATTTTTTTATTCAAAACGTATAGTCAAAATTCACTTGGGATTTACTTCTTACTTTGTATAAAGACAGCTGAAATCTAAAGAGATACTTGGCTTACGGGAAGGGCAAAGAAGTCCTCAATTTCTGGAATGAGGGTTTGCCCCACCAGTAGATATAGTATGAAATGCCTCTAATACAAAGGTGAAACATCTAAAATTGGGCTTAACAAGATCATTGTACAAAAAGCTCTTCTGGCCAGACTGCTTCAAACCAGGGATCTATCTTTACAGTTTGTAGTTCCTCATTTAAGACTTTTCATGAGGATTTTCTCTTACTCAAGGCTGTGAATCTTCAGAATTTTCTAGCCCCAGATGTATGTGGATGCCATGTCATTGAGTATTCAGGCAGTTTTTTATGTTGAAGGAATTTAAGAATTTAATTCTGCCTAAACTCGAATTGAATGATGGCGTTGGCTTGAAGGCCAGATAGCCTAGTCTGATTTTTTTCTTTTTTTTTTTTTATATACTTTGTACTAAGAAACAAGTAACTGATTATATTGTCCTACTTGTCTTTCCAGGGCTTTGTATGGATTCTCCAAGTCCAATGGATGAAAAGGCAATCAGTGAAACGTAAGTTTCAACTCCCTTTGGTTAAGCTTGGATGACTATTGGGCAAAGCATTAACTAAGATCGGTAACTAATAGAAATTTTGTACTAGTTGCTAGTGAGCCTGCTCCTGTGTTTGAGTATCTGTGTATACTGATGGCTTGTGTTTTGCAAATTCTGAAGTGACCAGAATGTTTTGCTGCTTTCACACTGGCTATATATTAAATCCACTTTCTACCTTGAGTTTACTGATTCTGCAGGTACTTGTGTGGTTTTCCCCCCATCAGTCAGACTTTCTGACTTCTATTTCTATATTCCTGGGCTCTTTGCTGCATTAGCAATATTTCCACTGAGATTTTTATCTCCAGCCAAGGTATGTGCTTTGTATAATGGGAAATTGCTCATTACTCTTGCTATATAAACATTCAATTTCAAAATGGTGGCCTTTTTGTTTCACTTTCACTTCATGCTTTATCCTCCAGTTCCAGATGTCATTTTGAGGTGCCTTGCTAGAACATGGGTAGAATTTTGGATAAAAAGTTGAATAGTTCTGTTGCAAAGCATCCAGTTGAGCACCATTTTATTCTTGCCTCATGAGCAAATCTTTATGGAAGAGGATTGCTCTGCAACGAATGGGGCAAAGGTAAGGCATCCCTTTCCAGCTATGTCCAGTTGCACTCTGGTACTACCTAGCTGTAACTCAATTGTGACCATGCTCTGTCGTCTTGCTTTTTGGTTCCTAATCAGCCACGCTGTATATGCCTGCCTTCAGTCAGACTGGAAGAAATAATTAGCTTTAATGCTACTTGTGACTTGGTGTTTTTATTCCCGTTGAAGGTTCCAGCCATTAAGAGGATTTGAATACTTAAAGGAAATTGTACATTGTCTGTGGTTTTCTTTTTTGCTTGTACTGTGTACATTGTCCTTTTTATTAATAACTAATTAACTGGGCCTGGATATGTCGAAGTGTATGAACTGAGGTGTGAAGTTTGTGCTCTGTTTTGTAGTAGTTTCTTTGTTCCGTGCAGTCATGCCCTATTTCCTCGGAGAATTCCTTTTATCTGTCTTAAATCAGCACCCCTTTGAGTGTGGATAACTAATGACTTAAGATCTTGAAGCAAGGGATCCCTATTTCCAGTGTAGAGCACCAAAATTCCATCTGCATGAAATCCAGAGTTTACGTATTCAGGTCAACTGATGAAGGTAGAAATGCTGTTTTTGTTTTTTCAGAATGTAGCCTGGGCTTTGTGCAGATGTCGCCAGCTAACAGTGCTCTGCTCCTATGATGCTGCTTGGCCTGCTGTGTTCATCGCCTTTGTAACAGTGCTCTTGTTTCTTTACTGTCTGTGATTTCAGTGGTGTTTTATTTCAAATCTATCAGCAACAAATAGCAGATGTTAATTCCCTTCAAAAACCAATACTTTTGCTTCTCAAGTTCTCAATTTTCTACCTATCCTGTCCCATCCCATCCTTTTTAATTGCAAACACTTTTTATCTCTTTTAACTGGACTGGAACATCCAAGAAAATCTGTTGTTATCTCCAACATCTAATGATCTTTAGTACAACTTGTTAAGAATAGAAACTTTTATCATTGCCTCTTGACTTTTGTGACCCTAGTAAAAATTGGTTTCTCGTGACATCAGATTGATGAAACGACTGACCAACTCAGATGCAAGTGGTGACCAAATCTTGAATCAGTGGTACAGATCATGCAATTTGTAGGTCTTCCAGTTTTGAAACTATATTGGGATTTTTGGATAAATGTTTTCAGTCAGGATCTGTCTGACCAGGGTAATGTGGGCAAATGCTGTCTCGGCTCAACAGGGAGCCTTGTTGCTGTCACTGATGTCCTTGTATAAATTTGGCTTTTTTAACCTGTTACCCTAGGATTCTACCCTTTTGAGACAGGGTTGTACAGGTGCTGCGGAAGTGTCAAGTTAAATTGTCATTCCACCTGCAACTGTTTATTGCTAGTGATGACCTCTGCTATGTTTGTTTCCAATGGAGCTGTTTTCTTTGAGGAACCTGCTACTTTTTTCACTTTCTGTATAAAAATAGGCGAGTTACATATTCTGAAGTTGTAACTAGTATATGTTGGTGCACCAGCCACTAGTCTGGGCTTGACTTTGAGCAGCAGCATGGTTTTTATTTCTTGTCTCTCCTGTAATTAATGACACGAGACTGTGTTTTGATCTCACTGACCAGTTTCACCACAGTTCAACTAGACTAGAGCCAGGGAATACTTTAGCTTCTCATCCGCCTCAGATGCTGTTTTAATACCTGTAAGCCTATGCCTTATTCTATGCTGAACACTATCTCTTCGGTTCAGTACTTATTTTTATTCAAATGTTTTTAAGCCACTGGCTTATTGTAGTTGTTTCATTCTAAACTTGCTGTTGCTACTCCTCCTAATCACTTACGTTTCCTTTGTATTGTAGCAACAATTTTTGGAAGCTACCTTTTTGCCAACTTTACAGTTACAGAACTGTAGGTTATAATAATCCAGTTTAAGTTGCTTTTAAAATGAGGATTTAACATATTTTGTGTCCTGATTGAAGTATAGGCAAACTCAAGCAGCTTTAGTGAGTTATCGATTTAACTCTCTTCCTAATGAAGAGGTCAAAAGAATTCTCTTGTACTGCTATCTGCAAGCTAATGCAATAAACTCTCAAAGAGACTTCCATTTTAATTGTGGGGTGAGTGCATGTATAGCCCCATCTGTTGCTAGCTCACTGTCTTAGACTGCTGTGTATAGTTGGTAGCACATGTTGAAAGGAAAAAGGTTATCTCTTCTGCTTGACTAATTCTGTGCTGTCTTTGTTATGCCACACTTGTCTTCCTGATTGTGGCACTGATTAAATGCTGTCAGCTGTAGGGTCAGCCCTTAGAACTCCTCCTGGATGGCATATGGTGACTGAGGCTAATCTTGGTCCCAGACAAAGGGATTGATTTGCATACAGGTGGCAAGCAGTGAGTCCAAGAAGCCATCCTGTGAATATGGTAATGTCAATTTTGACCCCATTCATTTGAGCTGAGGGTGTTTGGAATCCTTATGCTTTGTAGAATGCCTATATTCATAACACTTCAAGGTTCATATGCTAGTCATGGACAGATGTGAAGCCACCATGTAATTAAGTATTAAAGGTGTCATGAGTTTAACCAGTGGTGAATATAGTGCTATCTACCAATATTAAAACAAGCTTTTGAAATGGTGAATGTGCTTTTTTAGATGGGGTTTCAAATGCATGTCTTTTGACCAATGTTACATGAAACTGTGGTTTTGAAATAATGGAACCTCAACTTGGTTTATCCTTAATACACCCTTTAAACCCAAGCTGTAATGGTTAATTCATTGATAACTTGCCCGATTATTGCCATGACTTTTTAAAAGTTGCTTTCATTTGATAGTTTATACTGATAGCTACGAGTGTTAATGGAACAATGAGCTAAAGTTTGTTACTTTCTTACAGGTTTGAAAAAGCAATATTAGAATCTGGAAAAGTGATTGCCAAGTAAGTAAGCCTCAGGCTTGAAGTAACCTTTTAACTACAGAGGTGCTAAAATGTATGCATTGTGAAATGGCCTTGAGTTTATCCTCTAGTGGGGCTCCTGAGATTGCTGACATGGCTTTATTTGAATTTTGAGGCTGCTGTTTTTCTAGTGATTTAGTTGAATTATCTAATGGTCTTAAATTTTATTATTTTTCAGTCATCTTTCCTGCTGTGACTGCTGTTGCATTCAGCAACTCTTTGTTCCTCTTTTTGTCGCCCTCCCAAGCTAAACAGACTTTTAAACTGTTCTTCATCCTTGCTATGTTTTAAGTGGTTTCTCCTCCCAGTCTGGGGCGATGGTGGTTTGATATCTGTCAATCCCGATGCACACTCCACTGGAGTTGATGAATAACTAGGATAAGTTCTTTATAAGGTGGTGACAGCGGCAGAGAGGGTCACCATTCTCTAACAAGGTTTGTAGCTTTCCCCTCTTCCCTCATTGTGATCTTGACTGACTAGGAGGAACCTGTTACTGCTGGTAGTATAGGCTTTAAAAGGACCAGGAAAACACTTTTTGTAGCTATCTGATTCTTGGCGCACTGTTTACTCATCAGGCCAATACATCCAATCAAGCTTGATGATTAGATGAACTCAAATTGATATTTGGTACTATTCAAACATAACTAAGCAGACTTTAAGCCATCTTGTCTCTAGTGGCAATTTTTTTTCCAGAAAGTTGTGTGGCCTGCTAACTAAAGGTTGGTTGATTATACTGATGGCGAGGAAGCCAAAAGGGGTAGAAGTTTAAGTTGGCCAATTTTGACATTGTGTTTTGTTAACAATCTTTCTATCCTGTTTTGCAGAAAATTCCCCATAAGAAGAATAAACTCCCTCCCGGTGAGTCCTTTCACTGGATACTGGTTTGCTTACACACCTCGTAGACCATGGCTTCTAAAACTTGAAATTTTAGAACCAGTTCTTGTTGCAGGCTTGGTACTTTTAAAGCATGCTGCATATGCTGTGGTGGCAATCAATACAGGCTACCATTAATAACATTAGCCTTTTCATACCCATAAGGTTTTAATAGTGAAATATAAGCTAGTTGTACAGTGGTACAATAATGGGATTGAGTAGCACCTAGGCACTAGTTTACAGAACAGTATAGTTAGTATTCCTTAGATTCTAGCTCAAGGGACCATCTTGTTAGCTCTAAATTTTAAAAAGTTGTTTAGTTGCTAGTGTAAAAAATGCAGTTAGCAGAATAGTATGTTTCTCTTGGAATGTGGGAAATAAGTTTGAATGCCTGTCTGTATCTACAAGAAATGTCCAAGTACAGCTCTTGCCCAATCATCTAGATTGGGTAGAGTGGCAGTTGGAGCATGCAGGAGGCAGAAAGAATCAGAGTTTGAGACATGATCCCACCTAAGGGGCAGGGGTCCATTGTGGCTATCTGCCTAAAAGTATACTGTTGAGTGGGGGGTGGGGAAAGTGTTCACCTGTCAGAATGGTGACAGGAGTCTGTGTGCCAACCATGCTGCTGTTCTAAACTAATCTGAATGTTAACTGGTGGTCAGATTTCTTGCCTTCAACTTCCCCTAGTGCACAAATGGTGAGTCAAAAAAGCTGTTCCTGTGCTATTCTATTGATCTGAATTTTTCCCATCCCATGAAGAATGCTCTATTTGACAAGTGAGGAAGGACATTAATCTTATGATTCATTCATGTGGATCAGAACAGAGTTTCCTGGTGGCTTTATAAAACTGTTATTTCCAGTTTCTTAATGCACAGTGCACAAATGAAGAATGAAAGAGCATACACTCCATGTGGTTTATCATGGTGCATCAATGTGCAGCTGCTTGTCAGAATTGTCACAGTTGATGTAACCACCAGCTGACTACATACACTTGCTTGAAATTCACTCCAGAAAAACAATGACAAGACTAGAAGGAAGCATTGAACTTTCTTGTGCTTTTAACAATTCTAATTTGATTTAGAATCAAAACGTGGATGCCAGAGTGGGCTGCTGCCAATTGAAAACCACCTTCCTCCATCGAACATATTCAAGTGACAGATGCCTAGAGATGTTAAGTGGCATTGCTTCCACAACCACCTGTGGTAGAAAAACCACAAGTTTATCACTTTTTCAGGAAAGAAATTTCTTCTAATCTCAGACTGAATTGGCTTCTGTATCCTGACACCATAACCCTTGTTCTGGATTCTTGGCCAGGAGAAATCGCTCCTGTGTCCAGTTGAGCAATACTGTCAGAATTTTATGAATAAGATCCCCTGACATTTTCAAATTCTGCTGAATAAAAGTCAAGTTGATCTAATCTCTTGTGTTATAAACCTACTATCCCACAAATCAGTCTGGTGAACCTTCACTGTGCACTCTGACAATGCCCCTTCTTAGGTAAGGGGACCAAACTATGTACAAGGTGTGTCCTGAGGCCCTACGCATTTGCAATATAACTTCTTTGCTCCTGTACTCTAACCCCTTGCAATGAAGCCCAACATGTCATTTGCCTCTTAATTGTCTTTCATTTATGGGACATGATCATTTTATGGCTGGTGTGTTGAGGATAGTGAAGTCAGGCTGCATTGCTGTGGGTATAGAGTTGCATATAAGCTGGAGCAGCTGAGAATAGCTGGCCTTTAGGGAAGGAAATTGAACCAGAGGGTTTCAGCTACAATTGTTGTTGCATGTTTGACAATATACAGCTTTTATTCCAGATTTTTAATGAATTTAAATTCTTCTATCTGCCATGGTAGAATTTGAACCCATATCCCCAGAACACCTACATTTCTAGATTGCTAGTCTAGTGATGACAACACTCCCATCTGCACACTTGCTTTCTGTGACTGGTCTGAAAGACATCAGCTTCCTCTTTCTGTACGTCAACACTTTTCCAGTCTATCACTATCTAAATAATACATTGCTACTGGTGTGTTCTTATGCTGATGTGGACAACTTCATTTTATGTTGCAATGTATTTGTGAATCATCCACTGATTAAATTAATGTCATTCCAAAGTACCAAACCTTAGAAGGCATTGGTCCTGCTGTGTGCAAACAATCCAGCTGTACAGATTTCATTTTCCCCCTAAATTGGTCGTAATGCCTCAATCTTAATCCTTCACCCTACCTTCTGCACCATCCCAATAATTCAAATGATTTGTTCCCACTTACAAATGCTAGTGCTGTTATAGTATGAAACGAGCAGTAACACTTAAGACTGAAACTACAAATCTGGGCTATTATCTGGAGATGGAATTCTAATTCCATAACAGTTGAATTTAAATTTCATTTGTATAGGAATGAAAATTGTGAGTTTGTAACAAACAGGTATGTTAACAAATATCTCTCCAGAGAAAAATATTGGCTTGCCTTTGACTGCGCTTCCACACTACCATCTGAACTGACTTAAACTAAGGTCACTTACAAGTGGGCATAAGCGTAGGAACAAGAGCAGCTAGTGCACGCCACAACTGAGTTCAACTAAGGCTGATCAAACACTTGAATACTCTCTTTCGTGTACACCATCCTGATGGTCCATACAAGTAATCAGAAATCTGTCAACCTCTTCCTTAAACATACTCTCACTGAGCCTCCACAGCCCTCTGTGGTAAAGACTTAAACGCTTGCACCCCTAAATTGTAAAAACAAAATTCTGCATCTCTGATCTAAGTGGTGCCCCCACCTTACTTTTATGGTATCGCTTGGCTGTGCACCCTCTCCAACCAGGGGAAGTGCATTATTTACATCTATCTTCTCTCCCTTCGGTATTTTGAAGATGCATGCAGTCACCTCAGTTTTAAACTCTAGAAAATCCAGGCCTGGTTTGCCCAGTCTCTCCCTTCACGAGGCAGTGTAGTAAACCTTTGCACTCTCTCTGGCAATAATCTCTCCTGAGATAGAGACCAAAACTGCACAGAGTAGTCCAGTTGTAGTCTAACCAAGCTCCTACACAATTGAAGTAAGATTTTAAAGGCAACACTCCTTGATTCAAATCCTCTTGCAAGAAAAGCTTGCATTCCATTAGGCTTCTGAATAGCTTGCTGAACTTCATGTCATAAAGACATGAAGGCTAACCAGGAGACCTAGGTTCTTTTGTACATGTGCTTTCTTTTTAGGAAATACTCTGCACATCTGATCTTCCTAACAGTGGATCACTGCCATTGTTTTCCAATATTCTCTTCATGCCTTTTAGACCACTTACCTTGCAAATGAAGTGCATTCAGATTTTTTTGATAAATGGCTTACTTTGCCAGCGCTGCCCATGTCCGATAAATTTGTAAAATAACTGAAGCACTAGTAGACCATAATGAGCTTTTGACATTAAAGGATACCTTGTCATCCATGGATTGCAATTGACTAATCATTCTAGGTCCTCTGACAGGAGATTGTGAACTAGGCTACTGTAGAAATGACTTCTGCATTTGGCATTTCAGTATATTGACCATATAATTAGAAAAGTAGATGTTAAGCTATTTGCTTATTTCTAGATGAGACTTCTAGGATCCAGTCCTGCATTGAAGTCAAGCCAGTGTAATTCTCTGGATTCAGAAGTGTTTCATGAAGGAAGTGGTGGTATCCTCACAACTGACAAGAACAAAGAAAACGTAAGTTCCTTAACTCTGACAAATGTTTTGCTTTAAATGTAAATCATTTGAATGATGATTTTTTGAGGCAACCAACAGGAGTCTAACTTAAAACTGAACCTTAAGAATGCCAGTGCTTTTGTTTTGGGAATGTTGATAGTGCAGGGCACTAACATCACTGCATGTGATATCAACAAACAGCTGGAGACAATGGATACTGTAAAGGCTATGGGTTTTGGCAAGAGTACTACAGACTTGTGTTCCAGAGCTTGCTGCTCCACTAGCCAGCTGTTCCAGTATGGTTAAAACACTGGCATCTATCTAACAATGTGTAAAATTGCCCAGGCACGTCCTGTATGTAAAAAGCAGGAAGAATCCAACCCGGCCAATTACTGCCCCACTAATCTACTCTGGGTCATGTACAGTGCAATTGAGCAGCAGCTGCTCAGTGATGCCCAGTTTGTGTCCTGTCAGGGCCACTCAGTTCCAGACCTCATTACAGCCTTGGTTTAAACATGGGCAAAAGAGCAGAATTCCAGGGGTGAGGGGATACCTTCATAGTTAGGAATTCTGATACCACTCCCTGACATGCTGTGTAGCAGCAGTGTGTATTATCTACAAGATGCACTGCAGAAATTCAGATCTCCAACAGCACTTTCCAAACCCACAGTTCCTTTCTCCTAGAAGGGCAGTAGATAACTTCCTGTCCAAGCCACTCGCCATCCTGACTTGAAATATATTGCTGTTCCTTCACTGTCACTGGATCAAAATCCTGGAATTCTTTCCCTCATGGCATTGTGGGTCAATCCATGGCAGGTGGGCTACAGCAGTGCAAGGCAGCTCACCACTACCTCAAGGGCAGTTAAGGATGGTATAAATGCTGGCCAGTCAGTAATGCCCATGTCCTGCAATTGAACTAAAAAGCATTCAGTCATAGCTTCCACAATCTCAGTTTGGATTCAGCCAGGTTCATTAGGCTCATGACATCATTACAGCCTTAGTTCATAGATGACCAAAAGAGTTGACCTCCAGAAGTGAGGTAGGAGTGACTGCCCTTTTCAAGGCTGCATTTGACCAAATATCCAAATTTGGCAAGGTCTTGACAATAACTGGGCTTGGGCTGAAAAGTGACAAGTAGCATTCGTGCCACAAATACCAGACTGACCATGCCCAATTGGAGGATCTGACTGTTGCCCATCACCTTCAAGGAGAGGTGATGACATATTGTTACAGTATTAATCCAAATCCTAAGTATGTTATGAACACCCAGAACATCTGGGCAGACAGTGGAATTTGAATTTTATGAAACAATTTATTTACTGGACAAACTATTTGATTACCAATTTCCTGTAGGGAAGGGAATTCGTGTCCTTTTCTGATCTAAGTGTGATTCCAATCCTACAGTATTGTGGTTAACTCCTTCCCTCTTTGGGAAATGAGGGACAAGTAGTAGATGCTGGCCTAGGCTGTGATGCCCACATCCTGTGAATAAACCTTTTTGATTTTTAAAAAAAAAAATCAGTCGCAGAATTCCTAACTATCAATGTTCTGAGGGTTATTCACCAAAAAAAACTGGACTAAGCATATGATGCTCAAGCTACAAAAGCAGGTCAGCGGCTAGGAATCCCGCGAAGAGGCACTCAGTCTGTCTACTGCTTAAAGTACCGCTTAGTGTGATGAAACACACTTCTCTAGAAGCAAGCAGCTTGAACATCTCTATAGCTTTGTGGATAGTGTTTGCAGCCTGCTTGAGTGGCATGTCATCCACCACTGTTCAGCAGTGTACTTCCTTCAGGATGCACTTAAGGATTCACCAAAGCTTGTTTGACAACACCTTCCTGTGATCTAAACAAAAAATAAGCCTGAAGAAAACTGACTCACTTTTTTTTTCCCCTCCTTCAGTTGCTGTAAGCTGTGACTTAGGAAGGTCACTGACTTATAGATGTGTGAACCAGTCAGTGTCTCCTACAAACCTATGAAGGCATCTAGAAAGGAAGATTGAGAAGTATTGTTTTGATCAACGAGAGCCACTTGAGAGCTGATCAGGATCTACTGTTTGTTTTTCCCAGTCCTTTCCTCCATTCGTGAACGCTTTTTCCTTTTGGATCTAAGGCTGGATTAGGTTTAACCAGGGGTTTACCTGCTGATGGCTTGTAAATGTTTACCTGAAGCTAGGGTCTATTTAGTCATCCATGAGTACAGAAATCTGGTCTCTGCTTTGTCAACCTGTGTTTAAAGGACATGAAAATCAGGAATTTTGCATAATTTCAAAATTTTTAACTGTTTCTTTGGGTTGTAATTTTAACTTCAGACTTCAGCTTGAGTGCTGTTTAGGTTAACTTCACGCCTTATGACAATGGGTTAAAGGTGTTTGTGGTTCAAATGCTGCTTTGCTATGTTTGTCTGTAATCAACCCAGTGGTGCAATAATCTGAAATTAGACTGTAGCTTGCTTCCAAATGGGTAATTGGGAGAAAATTGCAGATAGATGGGCTCTTAACTGCTTGCTTTTTGCAAATGAATTCACCTTGTTTCTGTCTTTTCACAGGAAGGATTTGAGTTCAAAAAGCCAGTTCATCCAGTTTCTCGAAACCGTCTCTGTACCTTCTCTAGTGGGAATAGACAGGATCAGAGACCGAGCTCTGCACCTGCATTAATGGCAAGTAACAGAATTTTTAACTACAACTCTTGGTACAAAGAGAAGTTGCTTAGCTTTTGCATTCAGAAAGACAACAGCAAACGCATCAAATGATAACTCTGTACTACAAGTGAGTTGGCTGGCTATGGCACTGCTACAGCATTGCTACTCAAATGAAATTCCACAAGCACTTTATACAAATTGCACACTTATGCAGGGATCTGTTGTCTACAAATATCATTAACACAATGCACAGGTCCAACAATTGGAAGTGTTTGCAGACAGTGTTCAAGCCTTGTGCCTTTTAATTGCTTGGAAGATTGGAAAACCTATAATTCCCTGTTGCTTGCTTAATGACGATCTCCAGTAATCACTCAACAAGCACACCTTTTTCTCTTGTGGTATGAATTGTCTTAATTGGCA
This sequence comes from Rhincodon typus, assembly GCF_021869965.1. Classification (NCBI taxonomy): domain Eukaryota; kingdom Metazoa; phylum Chordata; class Chondrichthyes; order Orectolobiformes; family Rhincodontidae; genus Rhincodon; species Rhincodon typus. Next base: position 3,877 of record NW_025967651.1, on the reverse strand, counting down.
ATCCTGAAATGAATAGCTTCAACGCATCTCAAATTGTTACTTTTTTAAAAAAAAAAGTTGAAAGATTTTAAACAAGAAAATGTACACGTTTTACAGGTGGGGACAAGAGAACTTAGTGTGAACAGGGGAAAATGGCAGAATATAAACAATTCTGAATACATGCAGGGAATTTATCAAATAGGTGACTGAGGGACTTGTGTAACTGAAGAGCTTTCAGATCAGTATTAGTGGAGGTGTGCTTAAAATTGGTTGGGTCAAGGATTGATCAATCTTGTGAAGCAGATGAACTTATTTTCCTGCTGACTGGAAAATGCAAATGTAAATCCAATAAGAAGGGAGATGGGGCAGTGGTAAACTACAGCCCTGTTGTCTGTGTAGTAAGGTAAAGGCCTGACTAGCAGACAGGATGTGATAATTGAGTATTTAGAAATTGAAAAATTGGGCAGGGTTAGCATTGATTTACAGAGAGATCCTCTTTGTTTGTGTTAGTCTTCTACAACCTGTGGATGTAACGTAAGATAATAAGAACTGCAGATGCTGGAGTCAGATAAGTGTGGAGCTGGAGGAACGCAGCAGACCAGGCAGCATCAGAGGAGCAGGAAAGTTGATGTTTCAGGTCAGGACCCTGCTTCAGAAAATCTTCAGATTTCTGAAGTTGGGTCCTGACCTGAAAAGTCAACTTCCCTGTTCCTCTAGCTCCACACTGTGTTATCTGTGAATGTAGCATATTTTGGATTTTCAGAAGACTTTGCTAAGGTCTCACCAGTTAGTGAATTTTAGTGTGCCCATCTTAGGTGGGAATATACTGCTTTTGTGTTTGAGATTGATAGAGCCCAGACTATAAATAAACTGATCCATCTCAGCATGGCAGGTTATCAGTGGGGGACTGTAAATCAGTGCAAGTCCAAACAACAAATGGTTTAAATGTGGATATTTCAGATCTTGCTGATGACACCAAACTGTGCAGGGGTGCAAGTTGGTTGCAAGAAGATTTCAACAGGATTTGGGTCTATGTGAATGGGTTAGCTCATGACAAGTGGAATATAATAATTTTTCTCTTCTGTGCAATAAACAAAGGTAGTACACTGAAATGAGGGGTTAACTCAACTAATATTCTGGTGACTTGGGTTCAAAGTCTGCCATTGAAGATGGTAGAATTGAATTAAATCTGGAGTTAAGAATCTACTGATGACCATGAGTCCTTTGTGAATTGTTGGGAAGAAGCCCATTTGGCAGTGGGAAGGAAATCTGCCACGTGTGACTCCAAGCACAATGTGTTTGATGCTCAACTTCCCTCAAACAGCCACTCATTTGTAGCAATTGCTCTGAAGTCTTGGATGAAATTGGATGGATGACCTGGCAGTTGTCAATAACAGTACTGGTAGTGTGACCATTGCACAATCTTTGTGGAGAAAATGTCCAACCTTATTTCAAATAACCTCCATGTTGTGTGGTGCCATCACAGTTGGATAAGACAGACTATATTGGAATATATTCTAACAACTCAAGACTGGACATCTGTGAAGCACTCTGGGCTATCAGCAACAGAATTGTACTCCAGCATAATCTCCATCACCTCCATGGCCTGGCATGTCCCTCACCCAACCATGATCATCCAGTTGGGAATCCACCCTGGTTCAATGAGTGCCAGAGGGCATGCAAGGTGCAGCACCAAGCATTCCTAAAAATGAGGTGTCAACCATGTGAAGCCTCAACAGGAATGCTAGTATGCTAAACAAAAGCATAAGCAGCAAGTTACAAACTGAGCTAAGTTTGCAGTCCTGCCATGTCTGTTGTGACTGGACAATTAAACAACTTGCTGGCTGAGGAGGCTCCACAATGTCCCCACAATGATGGAATAGCCCAACACAACAGTGCAAAAGATATGGTAGTGGAAGCAGTTGTAGCAGTCTACAGTCAAGTGCCAAGTGAGTGGAATGGCAGACTTGGACCATGACCCTGATCACTGATGCCCAGTTTGGGTTCTACCATGCTGCTTCTGACCTCATTATAGCCTGAATTTAAACATGGACAAAAACTGAATTCCAGAGGTGAGATGAGTGATAGCCCTTGACATCAAGGCCACATTTGTGTGGCATCAGGGAGCTGTAGCAAAACTGGGAAGGCTGGGGTTTGGTGGTGGTGGTGGGGGGGTTGCAGGGGGTGGGTGTCCATCTTACCATGTAGGAAGATAGTTGTGTGAAGGTCAGTCATCTCATTTCTAGGACACCTGTGCAGGTGTTCCTCAGGGATTATCCTGGGCCCAACAATCTTCAGCTGTTTCATCAATAGTCTTCCCTCTATATTGTAAGGTCAGAAGTAGGGATGTTTGTCTATGCAGTGTTCAGCATCTGTGACTCTTCAGATAATGTAGCAATCCATGTTGAAATGCAACAGGATATTGCTTGGGCTGACAAGTAACACTTATGCCATGTGCTGGCCAATGATCACCTCTGATAAGAGACAATCTAACCACTGTCCTTTGACATTCAATTGTTACCTTCATTGAATCCCTTGTTATCAACATTCTTGGGTCTACCATTGAACAGAAACTCAACTGGACTTGCCAGATGAGAACACTAGCTACAAGAGCAGGTCAGAAGCTTGGGGTTCTATGGCAAGCTACATGCCTGACTACCCAAAGCCTGTCTGCCATCTGCAAGGCACAACCAAGGAGTGCTGAATACTCTCCACATGTCTGAATGGATGCAGCTCCAACAAGATGCTTTTTATTAATCACTTGTGGGATGTGGGTGCTGCTGGTTGGCTTGACACCATCCAAGACACTTTGGGTTTCCTGATTTGGCACTCCATCCACCATTTCCTCAGTAGCATCCGTTTACTGTCTACAAGATGCGCTGCTGAAATTTGCCAAAGGTCCTCGGACGGCACCTTCTAAATCCATCACCTATCATCTAGAAGGACAGGGGCACCAGATATACAGGAACATCACTTGCAAGTTGCCCTCCAAGCCCACCCATCCTGATTTGGGAATATCACCATCCCTTCTCTGGCTCAAAATTCTGGAATCCCATCCCTACAGTAGTGAGTTGACGTACAGCATTTGAATTGCAGTTCAAGAAGGCAGCTCACCACCACCTTGAGGGCAACTATGGATGGGCAACAAATGCTGGCCTGGCCAGGTGTTGCTGGCTGGCTGGATGGTGGCATTGGTCAGCATTGCTGCCTTAGTGCCAGGATCTGGGTTCAATTCTAGCTTCAGGTGACTGTGGAGTTGGCACACTCTTTTTTTCCCCTCCATGTCTGTGGGTTTCCTCTGGGACTAAGGAAACCAGAGCACCAAAGTTGTGCTAGTCAGGTGGATTGGCCATGTTAAATTGCCCGTAGTGTTCAGGGATATGCAGGTTAGGTTAGACAGGGGGAATACAGGGTGATAGGGAAAAGGGGTGAGTCTGGGTGGGCTGCTCTTGAGAGTTGGTGTGGACTTATTGGGCTGAATGGCCTGTTTCCACACTGGGAATTCTATGAATATTTGTCCCACAAGTGAATAAAAGCAATTGCATCTGTTTTCTGGAGAATACGAATTGTACCAGTGCTTTTGTGACATTTTTGCCTGTTACCTCTGATCTTGAGGTGCTGATTTTAATTTTGTCTATTGGAAAAACTCAATTTTTTTTTTAATATTTACTGCTAAATGATCAACCCCTATTATACAAATTTCTGGATTGAGTGAATCTAATTTTTATCTTAAACCATGAAAATATCAACCTTTGTTTTGTCACTTTAGTTTTTGCCTCGTACGGGTGATACATCAGCTGATGTTAGTAGTCCAATCCTTCTACGCAGATCATCACTAACCTCATCAGTTGATGATGAAGATGATGGGTTTTTGGAGTTGCTTGATGAAGATATTGAG